>NW_027253068.1:0-18244 GCF_044704955.1 Pristiophorus japonicus | reverse complement strand
CCTGCTCATCCTTTCCCCATTTCCCCCTCTGTCTGCACCTCACATTTCCCTGCACGGTTTAAACTGTGTGTGCCTATTTTTGCTGTGGAATTCAAAGCATTTCAACTAATTGGTCCAACCCAAACTGCAACAAACCCTTAAAAAAACAAACAACCTTACACAAAAGAGGAAGTGAGAAAAAAGTCAAGGGGTTTTCACCTAATAAACCTTTGAAAAAGACAAACAACCTTACACAATCGAGGAAGTGAGAAAGAAGTCAAGGGGTTTCAGGCTCCCCCATCCTATTGGCTCAAAAGCCTCACTGTTATACTCCCTATACACACATCTGTACACACTTGCTACTCTCCCTTTTAACCTGCTTGCCACCCTTCTCAGGTGGCTGTGCTAATCTCTGGGACGCTCCTCGGTTTTCCTTTTATGCGGGGAATGTAAGGGGCGGGGAGACCACCTCTCCTTTGGCCTCTTGGGCCGGACCGACCTCCGCGGCCCCTCTGTCTCCCCTTTCAAGGTGTCCCCCGAGCTTCGGGTGGTGCTTACTGGGCTGGTACAGCCCCTTACCTCCTCCAGGGATGGCTCACTGCCCTCGGGAGCAACGAAAATTCCCTTGGCAGGCTCCTCACTGCCGGGGTGTCCCGTATTCGCTGGGGGCTTTGGGTTGTACAAGGGTTCCACCTGAAACCACTCGCAGCTGATACTCTCAGAGTTTCCTCTGTTCTTCCAGGGACCACTCACTGCTGGGACCCGCTGCCACTATCTCGCTTGCAGGCTCTGGGCTGTCCGCAGCGAAGGCTAGGCTAGCCCCGACAGGCTCCTCACTGTCGGCAGCCCCTTCCTCCGGTACAACCCCTTCCCTGTCAGGAAACCTTGGCTGCGGGGTCCCGTCCAGTGACTGGTTGCCTGCCCTGTGCGGCCCTTTTCCCCTAGTACCTCTCGGGAAAGTAAAACAGGCTGCTAGGGACAGTGGCAACCTTGGCTGCTGAGTCCGAGCGGATCCCCTGACGGGTGGAGGTGAGTCCTTGTTCCATATGTAAGGTGGGGATTCCCCTTCCTGTGGGTCCCAAATCTGTGGGTAGTTTGTACCTGTGAAGCAACTCGCTGCTCCTTGTGGTGGGATCAGAGGGGCAGCAGTAGTGGGCTGGGGGCCTGGGCTTTCCGTCGGGATTATCCCTCCGGGCTGCCCTTTCCCACGAGGTTTTGCCTTGTTGGGGTTAAACAGTTTACATTGGTTAATGTGCAACCATTTAACCCGGCGGGGCATCTTGACCGCGTGTACCATGGGGCTTGCCTTGTTGACAATGCTGTAAGGCCCCATGTATAGTGGCTCAAAGACTCCCACCTGGAAAAGTTGTGGACCATGACCTGGTTCCCCACCTGCCACTCGTGGTGTTTGCTCAGTTCCAGCAGCAATCGGTTGGTCTGATGCTGCTTCCCCATGTTGGTGGCCGCCTGCCAGTGAATCTGCTTGAGGTGCTCCAACAGACTCTTGGTGAAGCAGTCCCTATTCACCTCGATTACCTGAGCTTCCGTCAGGACCGGGGCAAGTACATGGGTGGGGGTTCGCATGGCTCTTCCAGTCATGAGCTCGTATGGGGAATACCCCGTGCTTTTCGACTGGTTGCCCCAGATCCCCATCAAAACCAGGGGCAACCTCTCCACCCACCTCTGCAGGAAATCCCCAGTCACCTTCCTGAGTTTTTCTTTCAAGGTCCTATTCATACGCTCCACTAGCCCCGAGGACTGGGGGTTGTAGGCAATGTGCCACTTCCCCTCAATCCCCAGCACCTTAAGTGTTGCCTGCATGACCTGTCCCGTGAAGTGGCTCCCTCGGTCAGACTCCACGTACTGTGGAAGTCCCCACCTGGAGAACACCTCCCTAACCAATATCCTGGCAGTCACCGCTGCTGTGGCTGTTCGGCAAGGGAAGGCTTCAACCCACTTTGTGAAAGTGTCCACCAAAACCAGGCAGTACCGGTACCCTTCCTTAACCACAGGTAGGGGCCCAATGTAATCGATTTGTATCGATTGCCAAGGTCCCTCTACCCTCCTTGCGTGTCCTAGAGACACCTTTCTTTTCTGGGGATCTGAATTATTGGTTGCACAGACAAGACAGTTGACGCAAAATTCACGAGTGTCTTCCCGGAGCTGGGGCCACCACCTGACCGGTTCCACCCATTGCTAGGTGACCTCCGGTCCAGGGTGTCCAGCTCCAGGGCCTGCGTGGGCCAGCTGAAGGAACTCCCTCTGGTGCTGCTGGGGTACTATCCACTGCTCTCCTTTAAACAACATCTTCTCTCTAACATGGATGCCTGTGCCTCTGTACGGTCCTTCGACCTTTTCTCCTGCAGTTAGCGTATCCATGACGGACTTGAGGACGGGATCTTGTGCCTGTACCTGCTGGAGCTCCGGGGCCAAAGCCATCCCTTGTGTCCCCTGTCCGCCCTGGATAGCTGCTATGGGGCCTGCCTCGAGCGGGTTCCACTTGGTTCCTGTTCGGGCTCCCTCTTTGGCCAGTTGATCTGCCTTTTGGTTCCCTGTAGGCTGGGCTCATGTTTGTTATGGGCCTTTACTTTGTGAATGCAAATGTATGCCCCGGTCCCTACTGCCTGCATGATGTGCTGCAGTAGGGGTTTTATGGCCAGGGGCTTACCGTCTGCAGATGTATACCTGCCAGCCGGGGCTCACACATCCCTTTTACTCTCAAATCCATCTGTGAGGGCAGGAGGGTCCAGCGAGCAATGCGTACGCTGCTCACTGTCCCATCCTTAATTCTCCCATCCAGCAGCATCTGAGTGGAGGTGTGATGAGTGAGGAGGGTGATTGGGGACACTCCTTTAAACACCTATCCAAGTCACTCTGCAGCCTCATAGCATCCTCCTCGCAGCTCACACTGCCACCCAACTTAGTGTCATCTGCAAATTTGGAGATACTACATTTAATCCCCTCGTCTAAATCATTAATGTACAATGTAAACAGCTGGAGCCCCAGCACAGAACCTTGTGGTACCCCACTAGTCACTGCCTGCCATTCTGAAAAGTATCCATTTATTCCTACTCTTTGCTTCCTGTCAGCCAACTAGTTCTCAATCCAAGTCAGCACACTACCCCCAATCCTATGTGCTTTAACTTTGCACATTAATCTCTTGTGTGGGACCTTGTCGAAAGCCTTCTGAAAGTCCAAATACACCACATCAACTGGTTCTCCCTTGTCCACTCTACTGGAAACATCCTCAAAAAATTCCAGAAGGTTTGTCAGGCATGATTTCCTTTTCACAAATCCATGCTGACTTGGACCTATCATGTCACCTCTTTCCAAATGCGCTCCTATAACATCCTTGATAATTGATTCCATCATTTTACCCATTACCGATGTCAGGCTGACCGGTCTATATTTCCCTGTTTTCTCTCTCCCTCCTTTTTTAAAAAGTGTGGTTACATTGGCTACCCTCCACTCCATAGGAACTGATCCAGAGTCTATGGAATGTTGGAAAATGACTGTCAATGCATCCGCTATTTCCAAGGCCACCTCCTTAAGTACTCTGGGATGCAGACCATCAGGCCCTGGGGATTTATCGGCCTTCAATCCCATCAATTTCCCCAACACAATTTCCCGACTAATAAGGATTTCCCTCAGTTCCTCTTTCTTACTCGACCCTCTGATCCCTTTTATATCCGGAAGGTTGTTTGTTGTCCTCCTTAGTGAATACAGAACCAAAGTACTTGTTCAATTGGTCTGCCATTTCTTTGTTCCCCGATATGACTTCCCCTGATTCGGAATGCAGGGGACCAACATTTGTCTTTACTGACCTTTTTCTCTTTACATATCTATAGAAGCTTTTGCAGTCCGTCCTAATGTTCCCTGCAAGCTTCCTCTCGTACTCTATTTTCCCTGTCCTAATCAAACCCTTTGTCCTCCTCTGCTGAGTTCTAAATTTCTCCCAGTCCCCAGGTTCACTGCTATTTCTGGCTAATTTGTATGCCACTTCCTTGGCTTTCATACTATCCCTTATTTCCCTTGATAGCCATGGTTGAGCCACCTTCCCTTTTTTATTTTTACGCCAGACAGGGATGTACAATTGTTGTAGTTCATCCATGCAGTCTCTAAATGTCTGCCATTGCCCATCCACTGTCAACCCCTCAAGTAACATTCACCAATCTATCCTCGCCAAGTCACGCCTCATACCTTCAAAGTTACCCTTCTTTAAGTTCTGGACCATGGTCTCTGAATTAACTGTTTCATTCTCCATCCTAATGTAGAATTCCACCATATTATGGTCACTCTTCCCCAAAGGGCCTCGCACAACGAGATTGCTAATTAGTCCTCTCTCATTACACAACACCCAGTCTAAGATGACCTCCCCCCTAGTTGGTTCCTCGACATATTGGTATGGAACACCATCCCTTATGCACTCCAGGAAATCCTCCTCCACCGTATTGCTTCCAGTTTGGTTAGCCCAATCTATATGCATATTAAAGTCACCCATGATATCTATGAGGAAAGGTTAAGTAGTTTGGGCCTCTACTCATTGGAATTCAGAAGAATGAGAGGTGATCTTATCGAAACGTATATGAGCGGGCTGGACAAGATGGATGCAGAGAGGATGTTTCCACTGATCGGGGAGTCTAGAACTAGAGTCTTAGAATAAGGGGCCACCCATTTAAAACAGAGATGGGAAGAAATTTCTTCTCTTGGGGTTGTAAATCTGGGGAATTTACTGCCTGAGAGAGCTGTGGAAGCTGGAACATTGAATTTAAGACAGAAATAGACAGTTTCTTAACCGATAAGAGGATAAGGGGTTATGGGGAGCGGGTGGGGAAGTGGAGCTGAGTCCATGATCAGATCAGCCATGATTTTATTTAATGGCGGAACAGGCTTGAGGGGTCGTATGGCCTCCTCCTGTTCCTATTTCTTATGTTTTTATGTTCTTATGAATGTCCTTCAAACTCTTGCGCCTGGTAAAAGTAGGCACATAGCCTACTTTTACCAGCGTAAGAGTTTTAAAACATATAAAAATAACATTTAAAAACACATTTTTACGTTAAAAACTCTGTCCACTAAGGTAAGTTTATGTTAAACTTATAAAACACTTCAAAAAAAAATCTCCAAAATATATATTTTTTCTAAAACATTTAATTAACTTTCATTTCAAATAATGTTAAATATGTGAGGCGTTTGTTTTAGTTTTAATGTTGTGTTTGGGTGTTTTAGGGATATTCTCATTGATAGTACAGGAAACTCTCGTTTATCCGGATCGCTCGGGTAATGGAATTCTCCGATAGGGCGAGTTTACATTTTAAAGCTAATATTTGAAGGTGATAGAACCACCCACAAAGATTTAGTTAATGTCATTTGAACGTGAATGTAATAAAATAAATGAAAATTGATTCATAACATTTTGAAATTTAAAATTATTTTATTCTGTTAAAATTGAGATTGATTTTTAAAATAGCGATCTTATATCTGCTTGTTTAAATGAATTCATTTTCTTCCTAATTAAAATGTTGTGGATGATATGAGTTTGCAGAATCTCATGAGAAGTAAAATGAGAATTATCTTCAAAAAAAACCAACGACACATTTCATTGCTTCTTCAGCGCGCGTCCAAGTCTTTTTTTGTTTTTCTTCAATTTCATTGTCTGAATCGCTCATCCTTTCATTAGATTTGTCTTGATTGGTGACTATGCCGATAAATTCCTCGTCAGTATAAGTTTGTGTTACATCTGTTTCGATGTCTACATCTATCCATTTAGCAATGTCATCTGCGCGGGATTTAAGTGCGTTTGTTTCGCGTGCACTGCTGACAATCTCCACAATTTCTTTTACAGCCTGTTTTTTATTAGCCCATACATAAAAACCTTCGAATTCTCCGTCATCAGAAGCACTCTCTTCAAACATGACATTGGGCCACAACTTGCGCCAACACCTCTTCAATGTAGCGTTTTTTACTTCTCACCATACCAGAGAGCATGCATAGATGTCATCTTTAATATTGTATGCTCTCTGGAAATCAGAGATTGATTGATCGCTATTAATCAATTTGCGCATGAAGTTATTCCTATAGTGGCACTTGAAGTTTTGTATGACACCTTGATCCATAGGTTGAATGAGCAAGGTCACATTGGGAGGCAAATAGCATGCAAAGATATTGCCAGAACTAGACACTAATTTTGACTCATGCGGGTGTGGTCTGCAATTGTCCAGAAGCAGCACACACTTTCCATTAGGTTTGCCTATTTTCTTCATGTTTTCTCGAGCTTGGGGGACAAATTCTGTTGAAAACCATTTTATGAATATGTCTATGTCCATCCATTCACTTTTCTGAGCCTTATAACTATCTGGTAAATGAGCAATTCCTTTTAAAGCACGTGGTTTCCTTGATTTGCCAATCACTAAAAGTGGAAGTTTATATTCTCCAGAGGCACTGGCACAATTCAAGATTGTTAACCTCTCCTTAATAATTTTAAAGCCTACAGCTTCCTTTTGCCCTGCTGCAGCCAACATAGCAGTTGGAAAACACCTCCAAAGTAAACCAGTCTCACCTGCGTTGTATATTTGATCTGCAGTCAATTTCATTTCCTGCACCCTTTCAGCAAATGTTCTTGAATAATTCTGTGTGATCTCATTGTCTGCTGATTTTTTTTCACCCGACACTGTCATGTAATCAACTATCATTGTAACCTATGTATAAGCTGACCTAAGTTGTCCACCTTGAGAACATTGACCACAAGGGGTACACGTGTGAGAGACACTCCTAACCTGGACTTTCAGGTATAAAAGGGGAAGCTCCACCCACCTTCATCACTTGAGGTCTTGGTAATAAAGGTAACTGGTCACAGAGTGACCTTCTCTCAAGTATGGGCCTCATGCCCATTTACACTCTATAGTAAGGACATATCATTGGCGACGAAAAACTGGGATTTAAACCACGTGAGCATGGCCACTAGCAGCACAGAAGAGAGGTACTGCATTGGTGATGATTGGGATGACTTTATTGAGAGACTACAGCAAAATCTTGTCACTAAGGAATGGTTGGGACAGGATTCGGCCGACAAACGCAGGGCTCATCTCCTGACGGTTTGTGGATCCAGAACGCACTCCCTGATGAAGGACCTTCTAGCGCCCGAGGAGCCGGCGGACAAGACATTCGAAGAGCTCAGTAAGTTGATCGGGGAACACCTTAAACCGGCGAGCAGCATGCACATGGCGAGACATCGGTTTTACACGCACCGGCGGCGAGAAGGGCAAAGCGTTCCAGACTTCGTGGCAGATGTCTGGCGACTGGTGAGCCTATGTAAGTTCCCAGATGCATGCAGAGCGGAGATGCTGCGAGACTTTTTTACTGATGGCATCGGGCACGCTGGGGTTTTCAGGAAACTGATTTAGACCAAAGACTTGACCTTGGAAGCGGCGACTCTGATAGCCTAGACATTTATCTCGGGAGGAAGAGACCAGAAAGATGTATGACAAAAATCTTGGTTCAAATGCGGCAAACGACCAGGGAGTCAACATTATTAATGCGGCACACAGTTCTCTCGGCAGGCAAGGGCAATCGGACATGCCCCAGCATGTAGTCAAACCCAGAGGGGGAATTCAACAGAGACAGTGGCTAGCTGAACGGTGATTCATGCCATCGCAATGGACAATGCGGCCAGTAATGGTACCATCAACACTTGTTAAAGGTGCGCTTAAGGACAGTTACAGAGACAGTTAGAGACAATCGACTAGTAATGGACCTTTTGTTTCCAACAACGGGGCCTCCAGCTCATGCTGGAGGTGTGGAGGCAAACACCCAGCCAGAGCTTGCAAGTATTTGTAATATACCTGCAGAAACTGCAACATCACCGGTCAATTGGCACGTATGTGCAGGAAGCCTGCAGCCAGGTTGATGTACGTTGAGGACGGGCCCGATGTAAGCCCTGCGAGGCCAAATGAATTCTGGGGGAATCACTGGAATTTGAAGTTTAACAAGTTCATGTGGAGCACATATACAGTTCATAAACCAGGACACCACCGATAATGATGAAAGTGCTCCTCAATGGCATCCCAGTATTAATGGAGATAGACACGAGGGCCAGCCAGTCCCTGATGAGTATCAAACAGTTCGAAAGGTTGTGGGTGTCCAAGGCCAGGAGGCCAACATTATTGCCGATTGACACACAGCTATGTACATATACAAAGGAGATCATTCCGGTGCTAGGCAGCACCACGGTAGTCGTGACCCACAAAGATTCAGGGAACAGGTTGCCACTTTGGATTTTCCCGGGGGACGGTCCCGCGCTACTGGAAATGGGGCAATGTCAATGCAATTTCTTCTGTGGAGCGAGTATCATGCTCACAGGTCCTGGACAAATTTGACTCACTATTTCAACCTGGCATCAGCACTTTCATGGGGGCCAAGGTAGTGATTCACATAAACCTGGACACCAGGCCAGTACACCACAAGGCCAGAGCGGTGCCGTACGTGATGTGGAAAAAGATAGAATGCGAATTGGACCGCCTGCTGAGGGAAGGCATCATCTCACCAGTTGAATTCAGTGACTGGGTGAGCCCAATTGTGCCGGTGCTCCAGGCGGATGGGTCGGTCAGGATATGTGGCGATAACAAGGCCACCATCAATCAGGTGTCACTCCAAGACCAGTACCCGCTACCGAGAGCAGAGGACCTCTTTGCGACGCTATCCACTGGCAAATTATTTTCAAAATTGGACCTGACCTCAGCTTACATGACCCAGGAGCTGGCGAGTGAGTCGAAGGAGCTGACCACCATCACGACACACAAAGGGTTGTTTGAGTATAACAGATGTCCGTTCGGGATTCGTTCGGCCGCCGCGATCTTTCAGCGAAATATGGAAAACCTCCTCAAGTCGATTCCAAGGACGGTGGTTTTTCAAGACGACATCCTCATCACGCGTTGCGATACTGAAGAACACCTCCGCAACCTGGAGGAGGCGCTACACAGACTGGACTGGGTAGGGCTGCGACTGAAAAAGGCGAAGTGCATCTTCCTAGCTCTAGAGGTAGAATTCCTGGGGATGAGGGTAGCAGCAGACGGGATCAGACCTACTGTGTCCAAGATGGAAGTGTTCCAGAGAGCACCCAAACCCCGTAACACGACGGAGCTGCGTTCATTCCTGGGGCTCCTGAACTATTTTGGTAACTTTCTTACCAAATTGAGCACGCCATTAGAGCTGCTACATGTGCTTCTACGCAAAGGTTGCGCTTGGGTCTGTGTGGATAGCCAGGAAAGGGCTTTTGATAGAGCACACAATTTGTCATGCTCCAACAAACTGTTAACGTTATATGACCTGTGTAAGAAACTTGTTTAAACGTGCGATGCGTCGTCCTATGGGGTCGGGTGTGTGTTGCAGCATGTCAATGCCAATGGTCAGTTACAGCTGACAGCTTATGCCTCCAGAAGTCTGTCCCAGGAAGAAAGGGGCTACGGGATGGTAGAAAAGGAAGCACTAGCATGTGTATATGCAATTTAAAAACTGCACCATTACCTGTTTGGCAGGAAATTTGAGCTGGAGACAGATCACAAACCCCTAACGTCCCTTTTGGTCAACAACAAGGCCATAAATGTGAATGCCTCGGCCCGCATACAGAGGTGGGCTCTTACGTTAGCCACCTATGACTACACAATTCGGCACAGACCGGGCACTGAAAACTGCGCCGATGCACTCAGCAAGCTCCCACTAGCCACCACTGAGGGTGCAACTGAGCATGATGCTGAGATGGTCATGGCTGTTGAAGCTTTCGAAAGCGAAGGCTCACCTGTGACAGCCCGTCAGATTAAAGTCTGGACAAATAAAGACCCGCTACTGTCTTTAGTTAAGAAATGTGTCCTGAATGGGTACTGGGCAGCCACGTACGGGGCATGTCCTGAGGAATTTAAACCGTTTCATAGGTGCAAGGATGAACTCTTGATTCAGGCCGATTGCCTAATGTGAGGAAACCGAGTAGTCATGCCCCAGTTGGGCAGAGAGATGTTTATCAGAGAACTTCACAATGAGCACCCGGACATTGTCATGATGAAGGCAATTGCCAGGTCACACATTGGGTGGCCAGGGATAGATGCAGGCCTGGAACTTTGTGTTCGCAGGTGCAACACGTGTGCTCAGCTGGGCAATGCACCCAGGGAAGCCCCCCTTAGCCCCTGGTCCTGGCCCACAAAGCCATGGTTACACATCCATGTGGACTACGCAGGTCCTTTCATGGGAAAAATGTATTTGGTTGTAGTAGACGCCTACTCCAAATGGATTGAGTGTGCCATTTTAAATTCAAACACATCCTCTACCCCGGTAGAAAGTCTATGGACAATATTCGCCGCCCATGGCCTACCGGATGTCTTGGTCAGTGACAACGCCCCGTGCTTCACAAGCACTGAATTCCAGGACTTCATGGCAGGCAATGGAATCAACCATGTCAGAACGGCACCATTCAAGCCGGCCTAAAATGGCCAGGTGGAACGAGCAGTGCAGATAATCAAACAGGGGATGCTCAGAATCCAAGGAGATTCCCTACAACGCCATTTATCACTCCTCCTGTTGGCCAATAGATCCCGACCACACTTGCTCACAGGGGTTCCACCCGCAGAGCTGTGAATGAAAAGGACGCTCAAAACCAGGTTATCCCTTATACACTCTACTATGAAAGAAATTGTTGAGAGCAGGCGTCAGTCACAATGTAACTACCATGACAGGAATGCGAGGGCGCGATGTATTGATGTCAATGACCCTGTTTTTGTCCTTAATTATGTTGCAGGGCCAAAATGGCTTGCAGGCATTGTGTTTGCCAAAGAGTGGAATCGGGTTTTGGTAGTTAAACTTACTAATGGACAAATCTGCCGCAAACACGTGGATCAAATTAAAATGAGGTTCAGCAACCCCATAGAAGAAGCAGAGGAAGAACACGATGTCGGGTTTACTCCACCACAATTGACCAAACACCGGAACCAAGTGGAGGACAGCCCAGTCACTTTGGGCAGTCTGGACAGGCCTGAGGCACCGCAAACAGCAGACATTCAGGCCAGTGCCCAACAACCGGAGTCCCAACTCAGGCACTCTACAAGGGAGCGTAAACCACCAGAGAGACTTAACCTGTGATCCCACTTTGAGGGGGAGGTGATGTCATGTATTCAACAGTCATTGTAACCCATGTATAAGCTGACCTAAGTTGTACACCTTGAGAACATTGACCACAAGGGGTGCAATTGTGGGAGACACTCCCAACCTGGACTTTCAGGTATAAAAGGGGAAGCTCCACCCACCTTTATCACTTGAGGTCTTGGTAATAAAGGTAACTGGTCAAAGAGTGACTGTCATGTAACTTACATTATTATATATAACTGTATCCTAACATGCTATACATGACTGTAATAAGATATGACCTGTAACCACTAGCATAACTTACCACCAGGGGTACACTTGCAAGAGACAGGTATATAAGGACAGATCTCAGGCAAGTGCAGCATTCCAGAGCTGTGAAATAAAGGTGCAGGTCCAGAGTGACCTTGACTTCACTACATGCCTCGTGTGAATCTGTACTGAGGGGACAGGACTTTACAGTGGCGACGAGTTACGGGATTACAGAATCCACAGGATGGCAAACAACGGATCAGATGAAAAGTACAATGCGGGAGACAATGGGAGGACTTTATAGAAAGGCTCCAGCAAAGCTTTGTAACCAAAGACTGGTTAGGCGATGATAAGGCTGACAAGAGAAGAGCTCATCTCTTGACCAGCTGTGACTCGAAAACATACGCTTTAATGAAGGATCTGTTGGCACCCGAGAAACCAGCAAGCAAGTCGTTTGAAGAATTGAGCACACTGGTAAGAGACCACCTGAAGCCAGCGAGCAACCTATAGATGGCACATGGCCAGACACAGGTTCTACAACTACAGACGCTGTGTGGGCTAGAGCATACCCGACTTCGTGGCGGAACTTCGGAGATTGGCTAGTTTACGTGAGTTCTCCGATGAACTGAGGAGAGAAATGCTGAGAGACTTTTTCATTGAAGGAATAGGCCACGCAGGCATATTCCAAAAGCTCATAGAGACCAAGAACCTGACCTTAGAGGCAGCAGCATTGGTTGCACAGACATTCTTGGTAGGTGAAGAAGAAACGAGGCTGATTTACAATGCAGGTATGACAACTAACGAAATATCGAAACAAGAGGTTCACAGCACTAAACAAGCTGCTACCCCCACACACAGACAAAACCGGGAGAACAGGCTCTCGACAGCAGACAGAAGCCATCAAGGGCCACAGGAACGGCCGTTCACACCTCATCAACCCACAATGCAAGCAATCAACTACAAACTGAGAGAAGCTCAAGAGAGATCAGCCAGACACAGCTCATTCTTTGGGAACACTTTGAACAATAGAACAGGTCTGTGCTGGAGGTGTGGGGGTGGGCACTCGTCAAGGGGATGTCGATTTCAGCAGGCTGTTTGCAGAAATTGTGAATATACAGGGCATTTGGCCGGCATGTGCAAAAAAATGGCAGCTCGGCTGGTATACGAATCGGATGGGTCGGAAAGCGAACCAGAAGATGGTGGGGACAGTACCCGGGACACCGATGTACAGCGGGTCAACACGATCAGTAGCCGCTGCTCCTACAACAGGACGCCTCCTATAATGATGAGTGTCCTACTCAACGGGATATCTGTCAACATGGAGCTGGATACGGGAGCGAGTCAATCTCTCATGGGCGCTCAACAATTTGAACAACTGTGGCCGCATAAAAGAGACAGACCAAAACTCATAAGGGTCGACACCAAACTAAGGACCTGTACCAAAGAAATCGTACCAGTCCTTGGCAACGCCATGCACTCTGTCACACACAAAGGGACAGTGAACCGACTTCTCCTGTGGATTGTCCCCGGAGACCCCCCAGCACTGCTGGGGAGAAGCTGGCTGTTAAAACAAAACTGGAAATGGGATGATGTCCATGCCATGTCATTAGAGGAACAGACCTCCTGCTCAACAGTTATAAAGCGATTTGAACATCTCTTTCAGCCAGGTGTGGGCATTTTCAAAGGGGCCAAAGTCAAAATCTACATCGCACAGGATGCTAGACCGGTCCATCACAAGGCCAGAGCTGTACCCTATGTGATGAGGGAAAAGATTGAACACGAACTAGACAGGCTTCTGCAGGAAGGCATTATATCACCTGTGGAATTTAGCGACTGGGCAAGTCCCATCGTCACAGTCATGAAGCCTGATGGATCTGTACGAATCTGTGGGGACTACAAATCTACCATAAATAGAGTCTCCCGACAGGACCAGTACCCGCTACCCAGAGCGGAGGACTTATTTGCCACATTGGCTGGAGGAAAACTTTTCTCAAAATTAGACCTCACATCTGCGTATATGACGTAAGAATTGACCGAGGAATCCAAGCTACTCATCACCATCAACACACATCGAGGCCTTTTCATGTACAATCAATGCCCATTCGGCATCAGGTCGGCAGCTGCCATATTCCAGCGCAACATGGAGAGTCTGCTCAAGTCCATCCCGGGGATGGTTGTATTTCAAGACGACATACTTATCACGGGCAGGGACACCGACTCCCATCTCCGTAATTTGGAGGCAGTACTAAAGCGGTTGTATCGGGTAGGCCTACGAGTCAAGAAATCCAAGTGCCTGTTTCTCGCACCCAAGGTTGAATTTTTGGGCAGAAGGATTGCCGCTGATGGAATCCGCCCAACAGAGTCCAAAACAGAAGCAATTCGCCTGGCACCAACCCCTTGGAATGTCTCAGAACTGCGCGCCTTTCTCGGGCTACTCAAGTACTTTGGGAACTTTATGCAGAACTTAAGCATGCTGCTGGAGCCTCTCCACGTGCTACTCAGGAAGGGGTGTGATTGGTTTTGGGGGACGTCCAGGAACACGCCTTCAATAAGGCACGCAACCTTCTGTGTTCCAACAGTGTTTTGACTTTCTTTGACCCAGGTAAAAAGCTAGTTCTCACATGCGATGCGTCAGCATATGGGGTCGGGTGTGTTTTGCAACATGTCAATAGTGCGGGCAAATTACAACCCACACCTTATGCCTCCTGGTCACTTTCGCGGGCGGAGCGTGGCTACGGAATGGTCGAGAAGGAGGTGCTCACATGCGTGTACGGTGTCAAAAAGATGCACCAATATCTTTTCGAGGCCAAGTTCACATTGGAAACCGACCACAAGCCCCTCACGTCCCTCCTATCCGAGAGCAAGGCAATAAACGCCAAGGCCTCGGCGCGAATTCAACGGTGGGCACTCATGCTGGCGTCCTACGACTGTACCATAAGGCACAGACCAGGCACAGACAACTGTGCCGACGCGCTCAGCAGGCTACCTCTGGTGACCACGGAAGGGTCTGACGAACAGGACTGTGAGATAGTCATGGCAATCAATGCCTTTGAGTCCACAGGTTAACCCATGATGGCTCGCCAAATCAGAGCCTGGACGGCCAGCGACCCCACGTTATCCTTGGTAAAAAGATGTGTCCTAACCGGTGACTGGGCAGAGGCTCGCGATGCCTGCCCCAAGGAATTAAAACCCTTTCACAGGCGCATGCATGAGCTATCACGACAAGCAGACTGCCTGATGTGGGGCAGCCGAATAGTCATGCCTCTGTGAGGCAGAGCACCGCGAGCACACGGGGATCGTTCTCCTGAAGGCCATAGCCAGATCCCACGTCTAGTGGCCTGGGGTGGCCTGGTATTGACGCGGACTTGGAGTTCTGCGTCCGAAGGTGCACCATTTGTGCCCAACTGAGCAATGCCCCCAGGGAGGCTCCACTGAGCCCCTGGCCCTGGCCTACCAAAGCGTGGTCGCGGGTGCACGGAGACTATGCGGGCCCATTCATGGGCAAAATGTTCCTCGTAGTTGTAGATGCATTTTCAAAGTGGATCGAATGTACCATTTTAAAATCGAGCACAACCTCCACCACTATGGAGAGCCTCGCAACCATGTTTGCAACACACGGAATCCCTGACATATTGGTCAGTGACAATGGTCCGTGCTTCACCTGCGCAGAATTCCAAGACATTATAATTGACCACGGCATAAATCACGTCAAAACGGCACTGTTCAAGCTGGCCTCCAACAGCCAGGCTGAGAGAGCAGTGCAAATCATTAAACTAGGCATGCTTAATATCCAAGGTCCCACGCTGCAGGGTCGCCTGTCGCAACTGCTGCTGGCATACAGATCTCGTCCGCACTCACTGACTGGGATCCCTCCCGCGCAATTGTTGATTCAAAGGACTTTAAAAACAAGGCTCTCATTAATCCTCCCAGACATGCACAAACTCGTTGAAGCAAAGCGCCGTAAGCTGACTGAGTACCATGACAGAAATTCGAGGGGAAGATGCAATGAGATAGGGGACAAAGTGTTTGTCCTAAACTATGGCAGGGTCCCAAATGGCTTGCAGGGACAGTAACGGGCAAGGAAGGAAACAGGCTACTGGTAGTACAAATGGACAATGGCAAAACCTGCCGGAGGCATGTAGACCAAGTCAAAAGCAGATTTACCAACAACACTGCGGAACCAGAGGCAGACTATAATGTGGAACTCGCACCACACCTGGTGGACAGACAGAGGGAACAACCTGAGGAAAGGGCAATCCCAACAGACAGCCCAGGCGAGTCAACAACAATCATACCAATCAAAACAGACAGCCCAGGCGAGATACCAGCAATCACACCCAAAGAAAAACAGACACCAAGGCAAACAACTGAACCACAACTCAGACGCTCCACGCGAGAGCGTAGACCACCTGAGAGACTGAACCTATAAAGACAATAAGACCTTGGGGAAGGGTGATGTCATGTATCTTACATTATTATATATAACCGTATCCTCACATGATATACATGACTGTAATAAGATATGACCTGTAACCACCAGCATACCTTACCACCAGGGGTGCACTTGCAAGAGACAGGTATATAAGGGCAGGTCTCAGGCAAGTGCAGCATTCCAGAGCTGTGAAAGAAAGGTGCAGGTCCAGAGTGACCTTGACTTCACTACATGCCTCGTGTGAATCTGTACTGAGGGGACAGGACTTTACAGTGACCTTCTCTCAAGTATGGGCCTCATGTACATTTATACTCTATAGTCGGGACATATCAGACACATCCAGCTGGCGATTGCCATGGCGATGCTGAAAACATGTGAGCCAGCCTTCTGAAAAAATGCACTCTTCAGTTAGATTCATTCTCATCTTGAAGTCCTTGGCCTTTGCTGTAATCATTGGCCCTGAAGTTGTCACACCTTCAGACCGTTTAAAAGAAAACCATTCATAAAGCGCTTGGTCGAGTTTGTCAAGCTTCGACCTTCGCATATTCTTGCGGGACATTCCTTTGACGGAAGATTCGGAAGCATCGGTGAAACTTTCTAAATCTTTCTTTTGCTTCTTGATATCGTAAATTGGTGATGATCCAACTTCATATTTGTCCATCAAAGTATTCACTTCTGCCAGCTTCAGACTTCTTTATAATTTCTAATTTCTGCTGAATGTTCAATGCTTTTCGTTTCCTTTTAGTGCTGTCACAAGACATTTTAAATTGTACACCCGACTGCTTGAACTACTTTCAATGCGTGTGACAGTTGAAAAGTGAGAAAGAAGTCCACGCCTGCGTCAATTTATGTGCAATTGAGCAACCTGTTCACGTTCGCGATAGTTGAAGTGAGCGAGATATTCACGTGTGTGACAGTTATTTTAAATTTTACGGCGGGTTTTCCGTTACATTCGTAACCGGATAAACGAGTTTCCTGTAATAGGAACTCAGAGATATAGAGTTCCCATTACTATCAATGAGAATACTGTACCATGATTGGTTGTCCAGGCCCACATGACTCCAGCTTCTCTGTCCGTACCTTGAAGATGTAGACGTGCTGCGAAGAACGGGAAGAGAAGGCCTCCGACCGGAGTCCAAGGAGCCTTCGCGACCACCAGGTACTTTTGCAAAAAATGTTTTGGTCGGAGGCATTCGTCTGAAGGAAGCCATAACCAAAATTTTAGCCCCATTGTTCTCGATGGGGCCTGACCAAGGTTCTGTACAAGTGAAGCACAACTTCCTGCCTGTTGAATTAGGGTTGCTAACTCTGGTTTGACGTATTCCTAGAGAGATGATCATGTGACATCCAATCACCTGACATACGCCCGCAGTTT
This sequence comes from Pristiophorus japonicus, assembly GCF_044704955.1. Classification (NCBI taxonomy): domain Eukaryota; kingdom Metazoa; phylum Chordata; class Chondrichthyes; family Pristiophoridae; genus Pristiophorus; species Pristiophorus japonicus. Next base: position 1,085 of record NW_027253068.1, on the reverse strand, counting down.
GCCAATGTTATTGCATTATTGCCCCACAGTTTTGAATGCAACCTTGACAAGTAGATGATGTATACAGTTTGTCAATTTAATCTTTGTTTCTGATTTCAAAACTCAGATGCTAATTATATATGAGAGTTAATAAACATGAGAAAAAATACTCACCCAGCAGAAATTGAAGTTAGCATTTGTATTATCATTTAAATTAAAGTGGCAAGATTAACTTCCCAATTTCTAAAAATCTAAAATTTCAGCGGAATGGCGCTTTCAAAGATTTTAGGGATTTTCTCTCCCACACTGACCTCTCACGAAGTCAGTCACTGTGGTAGCAGAAGAGGGTTCAGGAAAAAGACTCTCAATTTACCATTAAGATATCATAGCACTAAGTATAACAATCTGACCTTTCCTAAATGCCTGCTGATTTGCCCAAGCCATCAGCGAGAAGAGAAGGCCTCCGACCGGAATCCAAGGAGCCTCCGGGACCACCAGGTACTTCTGCAAAAAATTTTGGGTCGGAGGCATTGAAGAAAACCTTGACCTTTTTTCCAAGAATAAATTTAAATGCCTCTCTACAAATTTGAAATTCTCTTTCTTGAAATATAACATTTTCCTATTACATTATTTTAGAAGTATATTCAGTGGACCTTTTGATAGGCAATGTTTTAACTAACGACTTATTCTCTGTCAACAGAGAAGCTGCTCAATTATGAAAAATAACTACATTTAACAGTCATACTTATTTGTGTAACATGAAGTCTGTGATAAGAAAGAATAAATATGCTTTATCCATCATAATTATAACAGATTACCAGAATAATGTTGCATTTTAGTCAATACTGGTTAGGAACATAGGGCCATTCAGCCCCTTGAGACTGTGTCTCCATTCACATAGATTATTGTGTTCCGAACACAGATGAGGCTGCACACAGGGAGGTTAAAGTAACAGTGACCTCAGTCCTTAATAAGACACTCCAGAGTGAGGAATGGGCCTTAGGGGCCGGCTTATATACGGTGCTCCCAAGGGATGCTGGGATCCCTTGGGACTTCAGGGGACGAGCTCCCTGGTGGCGGAACATGGGAGTGCATGCTTTACAGAC
>NW_027253067.1:0-18245 GCF_044704955.1 Pristiophorus japonicus | reverse complement strand
AGTGGAGAGTGTCTCGGGAGGAGGGGAGGGGAGAGTGTCTCGGGGGGAGGGGAGTGGAGAGTGTATCGGGGGGAGGGGAGGGGAGAGTGTCCCGGGGGGAGGGGAGGGGAGAGTGTCTCGGGGGGAGGGGAGGGGAGAGTGTCCCGGGGGGAGGGGAGGGCGAGTGTCTCGGGGGGAGGGGAGTGGAGAGTGTCTCGGGGGGAGGGGAGGGGAGAGTGTCCCGGGGGGAGGGGAGGGGAGAGTGTCCCGGGGGGAGGGGAGTGTGTCCCGGGGGGAGGGGAGAGTATCCCGGGGGGAAGGGAGATTGTCCCAGGGGGAGGGGAGTGTGTCTAGGGGGGAGGGGAGAGTGTCTCGGGGGAGGGGAGAGTGTCTCGTGGGGAGCAGAGAGTGTCTCGGGAGGAGGGGAGAGTGTCTCGGGGGGATGGGAGAGTGTCCCGAGGGGAGGGGTGAGTGTCCCGGGGGGAGGGGAGAGTGTCCCGAGGGGAGGGGAGAGTGTCTCGGGGGAGGGGAGAGTTTCTCGGGGGGAGGAGAGAGTACCTCAGGGGGAGGAGAGAGTGTCTAAGGGGGAGGGGAGAGTGTCTCGGGGGGAGGGGTGAGTGTCTCGGGGGGAGTGGAGGGGAGAGTGTCTCGGGGGAGGGGAGAGTGTCTCGGGGGGAGTGGAGAGTGTCTCGGGGGGAGGGGAGTGTGTCCCGAGGGGAGGGGTGAGTGTCCCGGGGGTAGGGGAGAGTGTCTCACGGGGAGGGGAGAGAGTCCCGGGGGAGGGGAGAGTGTCCCCGGGGCGAGGTGAGAGTGTCGAGGGGGGAGGGGATTGTGTCTCGTGGGGAGGGGAGAGTGTCTCGCGGGGAGGGTTGAGTGTCTCGGGGGGAGGGCCGAGTGTCTCGGGGGAGGGGAGAGTGTCTCAGGGGTAGGGGAGAGTGTCCCGGGAGGAGGGGTGAGTATCCCGGGGGAAGTGGAGAGTGTCTCGGGGGGAGGGGAGAGTGTCCCGAGGGGAGGGGAGGGGAGAGTGTCTCGGGGGGAGGGGAGTGGAGAGTGTCTCGGGGGGAGGGGAGGGGAGATTGTCTCGGGGGGAGGGGAGGGGAGAGTGTTCCGGGGGGAGGGGAGAGGAGAGTGTCCCGGGGGGAGGGGAGGGGAGAGTGTCCCGGGGGGAGGGGAGGGGAGAGTGTCCCGGGGGGAGGTGAGGGGAGTGTGTCCCGGGGGGAGGGGAGGGTAGTGTGTTCCGGGGTGAGGGGAGGAGAGAGTGTCCCGAGGCGAGGGGAGAGTGTCCCGAGGGGAGGGGTGAGTGTCCCGGGGGTAGGGGAGAGTGTCTCGGGGGGAGGGGAGAGTGTCTCGGGGGGGAGGGGAGTGTGTCTCGGGGGGAGGGGAGAGTGTCTCGGGGGGAGGGGAGAGTGTCGCGGGGGGAGTGGAGAGTGTCCCGGGGGGAGAGGTGAGTGTCCCGGGGGGAGGGGAGAGTGTCTCGGGGGGAGGGGAGAGTGTCTCGGGGGGAGGGGAGAGTGTCTCGGGGGGGAATTGAGAGTCTCTCAGGGGGAGGGGAGAGTGTCTCAGGGGGGGGAGAGTGTCTCGGGGGGAGGGGAGAGTGTCTCGGGGGGAGGGGAGGGGAGAGTGTCTCGGGGGGAGGGGAGTGGAGAGTGTCTCGGGGGGAGGGGAGGGGAGAGAGTCCCGGGGCGAGGGGAGGGGAGAGTGACCCGGGGGGAGGGGAGGGGAGAGTGTCCCGGGGGGAGAGGAGAGTGTCCCGGGGGGAGGGGATAGTGTCCCGGGGGGAAGGGAGATTGTCCCGGGGGGAGGGGAGAGTGTCCCGGGGGGAGGGGAGAGTGTCTCAGGGAGAGGGGAAAGTGTTTCAGGGGAAGGGGAGAGTGTTTCAGGGGCTGGGGAGAGTGTCTCACGGGGAGGGGAGAGTGTCTCGGGGGAGGGGAGAGTGTCTCGGGGGGCGAGGAGAGTGTCTCGGGGGGAGGGGAGAGTGTCCCGGGGGGAGGGGAGAGTGTCCCGGGGGGAGCGGAGAGAGACCCGGGGGGAGGGGAGAGTGTCTCGGGGGGAGGGGAGAGTGTCTCGGGGGGAGGGGAGAATGTCTCGGGGGGGAATTGAGAGTGTCTCAGGGGGAGGGGAGTGTGTATCGGGAGAGGGGAGAGTGTCTCGGGGGGAGGGGAGAGTGTCTCGGGGGGAGGGGAGAGTGTCTCGGGGGGAGGGGAGGGGAGAGTGTCTCGGGGGGAGGGGAGTGGAGAGTGTCTCGGGGGGAGGGGAGGGGAGAGAGTCCCGGGGCGAGGGGAGGGGAGAGTGACCCGGGGGGAGGGGAGGGGAGAGTGACCCGGCGGGAGAGGAGGGGAGTGTATCACGGGGGGAGGTGAGGGGAGACTGTCTCGGGGGGCGGGGAGAGTGTCTCAGCGGGAGGGGAGAGTGTCCAGAGGGGAGGGGAGTGTGTCCCGGGGGGAGGGGAGAGTGTCCCGAGTGGAGGGGAGAATGTCCCGGGGGGAGGGGAGTGTGTCCCGGGGGGAAGGGAGAGTGTCCCGGTGGGAGGGGAGAGTGTCTCGGGGGAGTGGACAGTGTTCTCAGGGGGAGTGGAGCGTGTCTAAGGGGAAGGGGAGAGTGTCTCAGAGGGAGGAGAGAGTGTCTCAGGGGGAGGGGAGAGTGTCTCGAGGGAGGGGAGAGTGTCTCGGGGGGAGGGGGGAGTGTCTCGGGGGGAGGGGAGAGTGCCTCGGGGGGAGGGGAGAGTGTCTCGGGGGGAGGGGAGAGTGTCTCGAGGGAGGGGAGAGTGTCTCGGGGGGAGGGGGGAGTGTCTCGGGGGGAGGGGAGAGTGCCTCGGGGGGAGGGGAGAGTGTCTCGGGGGGAGGGGAGAGTGTCTCGGGGGGAGGGGGGAGTGTCTCGGGGGGAGGGGAGAGTGTCTCGGGGGAGGGGAGAGTGTCTCGGGGGGAGGGGGGAGTGTCTCGGGGGGAGGGGAGAGTGCCTCGGGGGGGAGGCGAGAGTGTCTCGGGGGGCGGGGAGTGTGTCTCGGGGGGAGGGGAGAGTGTCTCGGGGGGAGGGGAGAGTGTCTCGGGGGAGGGGAGCGTGTCTCGGGGGGGAGCGGAGACTGTCTCGAGGGGGAGGGGAGAGTGTCTCGAGGGGCGGGGAGAGTGTCCCGGGGGGAGGGGAGAGTGTCTCGGGGGTAGGGGAGAGTGTCTCGGGGGGAGGGGAGAGTGTCTCGGGGGGAGGGGAGAGTGTCTCGGGGGGAGGGGAGAGTGTCCCGGGGGGAGGGGGGAGTGTCCCGGGGGGAGGGGAGAGTGTCTCGGGGGGGAGGGGAGAGTGTCCCGGGGGGAGGGGAGGGGAGAGTGTCCCGGGGGGAGGGGAGTGGAGAATGTCTCGGGGGGAGGGGAGGGGAGAGTGTCCCGGGGGGAGGGGAGGGGAGAGTGTCCCGGGGGGAGGGGAGTGGAGAGTGTCTCGGGGGGAGGGGAGAGTGTCCTGACGGGAGGCGAGAGTGTCCCGGGAGGAGGGGAGAGTGTCCCGGGAGGAAGGGAGAGTGTCACGGGGGGAGGGGAGGTGAGAGGGTCCCGGGAGGAGGGGAGAGTGTCTCACGGGGAGGGGAGAGTGTCCCAGGGGAGAGGAGTGTGTCCCGGGGGGAGGGGAGGGTAGTGTGTTCCGGGGTGAGGGGAGGAGAGAGTGTCCCGAGGCGAGGGGAGAGTGTCCCGAGGGGAGGGCTGAGTGTCCCGGGGGTAGGGGAGAGTGTCTCGGGGGGAGGTGAGAGTGTCGCGGGGGGAGTGGAGAGAGTCCCGGGGGGAGAGGTGAGTGTCCCGGGGGGAGTGGAGAGTGTCCCGGGGGGAGAGGTGAGTGTCCCGGGGGGAGAGGTGAGTGTCCCGGGGGGAGGGGAGAGAGGCCCGGGAATAGGGGAGAGTGTCTCGGGGAGATGGAGAGTGTCTCGGGGGGGCGGGGAGAGTGTCCCGAGGAGAGTGGAGGGGAGAGTGTCTCGGGGGGAGGGGAGAGTCTCTCGGGGGAGGGGAGAGTGTCTCGGGGGAGGGGAGAGTGTCTCGGGGGGAGGGGAGGGGAGAGTGTCTCGGGGGGAGGGGAGTGGAGAGTGTCTCGGGGGGAAGGGAGTGGAGAGTCTCCCGCGGGAGGGGAGGGGAGAGTGTCCCGGGGGGAGGGGAGGGGAGAGCGTCCCGCGGGGAGGGGAGGTGAGAGGGTCCCGGGGGGAGGGGAGAGTGTCTCACGGGGAGGGGAGAGTGTCCCAGGGGAGAGGAGAGTGTCCGGGGGGGAGGGGAGAGTGTCCCGGCGGGAGGCGAGAGTGTCCCGGGAGGAGGGGAGAGTGTCACGGGGGGAGGGGAGTGTGTCCCGGGGGGAGGGGAGAGTATCCCGGGGGGAAGGGAGATTGTCCCGGGGGGAGGGGAGAGTGTCCCGGGGGGAGGGGAGAGTGTCTCCGGGGGAGGGGAGAGTGTCTCAGGGGGAGGGGAGTGTGTCTAGGGGGGAGGGGAGAGTGTCTCGGGGGAGGGGAGAGTGTCTCGTGGGGAGCAGAGAGTGTCTCGGGGGGAGGGGAGTGTGTCCCGCGGGGAGGGGAGAGTGTCCCGGGGGGAGCGGAGAGCGTCCCGGGGGGAGGGGAGTGTGTCTCGGGGGGAGGGGAGAGTTTCTCGGGGGGAGGGGAGAGTGTCTCAGGGGGAGGGGAGAGTGTCTCGGGGGAGGGGAGAGTGTCTCGGGGGGAGGGGAGAGTGTCTCGGGGGGATGGGAGAGTGTCCCGAGGGGAGGGGTGAGTGTCCCGGGGGGAGGGGAGAGTGTCCCGAGGGGAGGGGAGAGTGTCTCGGGGGAGGGGAGAGTGTCTCAGGGGGAGGAGAGAGTACCTCAGGGGGAGGAGAGAGTGTCTAAGGGGGAGGGGAGAGTGTCTCGGGGGGAGGGGTGAGTGTCTCGGGGGGAGTGGAGGGGAGAGTGTCTCGGGGGAGGGGAGAGTGTCTCGGGGGGAGTGGAGAGTGTCTCGGGGGGAGGGGAGTGTGTCTCGGGGGGAGGGGAGAGTGTCACGGGGGGAGGTGAGAGTGTCTTGGGGGGAGGGGACGGGAGAGTGTCCCAGGGGCGAGGTGAGAGTGTCGAGGGGGGAGGGGAGAGTGTCTCGGGGGGAGGGGTGAGTGTCTCGGGGGGAGGGGAGAATGTCTCGGGGGGAGGGGAGAGTGTCTCGTGTGGAGGGGAGAGTATCTCACGGGGAGGGGAGAATGTCTCGGGGGGAGCAGAGAGTGTCTCGGGGGGCGAGGAGAGTGTCTCGGGGGGAGGGGAGAGTGTCACGGGGAGAGGGGAGAATGTCCCGGGGGGAGCGGAGAGAGTCCCGTGGGGAAAGGGAGAGTGTCTGGGGGGGGGGGGAGAGTGTCTCGGGGGGAGGGGAAAGTGTCTCGGGGGGAATGGAGAGTGTCTCAGGGGGAGGGGAGAGTGTATCGGGAGGGGGGAGAGTGTCTCGGGGGGAGGGGAGAGTGTCTCGGGGGGAGGGGAGAGTGTCTCGGGGGGAGGGGAGAGTGTCCCGAGGAGAGGGGAGGGGAGAGTGTCCCGTGGGGAGGGGAGAGTGTCCCGGGGGAAGGGAGAGTGTCCCGGGGGGAGGGGAGAGTGTCCAGGGGGGAGGGGAGAGTGTCTCGGGGGGAGGAGAGTGTGTCTCGGGGGAGGGGAGAGTGTCTCGGGGGAGGGGAGAGTGTCCCGGGGGGAAGGAAGAGTGCCCCGGGGGGAGGAGAGAGTGACTCGGGGGGCGGGGAGGGGAGAGTGTGTCGGGGGGAGGGGAGTGGAGAATGTCTCGGGGGGAGGGGAAGGGAGAGTGTCCCGGGGGGAGGGGAGGGGAGAGTGTTCCGGGGGGAGGGGAGTGGAGAGTGTCTCGGGGGGCGGGGAGGGGAGAGTGTCTCGGGGGGAGGGGAGTGGAGAATGTCTCGGGGGGCGGGGAGGGGAGAGTGTCTCGGGGGGAGGGGAGTGGAGAGTGTCTCGGGGGGCGGGGAGGGGAGAGTGTCTCGGGGGGAGGGGAGTGGAGAATGTCTCGGGGGGAGGGGAAGGGAGAGTGTCCCGGGGGGAGGGGAGGGGAGAGTGTTCCGGGGGGAGGGGAGGGGAAAGTGTCTCAGGGGGAGGGGAGAGTGTCCCGACGGGAGGCGAGAGTGTCCCGGGGGAAGGGGAGAATGTCCAGGGGGGAGGGGAGAGTGACTCGGGGGGAGGGGAGAGTGTCTCGGGGGAGGGGAGAGTGTCTCGGGGGAGGGGAGAGTGTCCCGAGGGGAAGGAAGAGTGTCCCGGGGGGAGGGGAGAGTGTCTCGTGGGGAGGGGAGAGTGTCTCGGGGGGAGGGTTGAGTGTCTCGGGGGGAGCGCCGAGTGTCTCGGGGGAGGGGAGAGTGTCTCAGGGGTAGGGGAGAGTGTCTCGGGGGTAGGGGAGTGGAGAGTGTCTCGGGGGGAGGGGAGGGGAGAGTGTCCCGGGGGGTGGGGAGGGGTGAGTGTCCCGGGGGGAGGGGAGAGTGTCCCGGGGGGAGAGGAGAGTGTCCCAGGGGGAGGGGAGAGTGTCTCACGGGGAGGGGAGAGTGTCTCACGGGGAGGGGAGAGAGTCCCGGGGGAGGGGAGAGTGTCTCCGGGGCGAGGTGAGAGTGTCGAGGGGGGAGGGGATTGTGTCTCGTGGGGAGGGGAGAGTGTCTCGCGGGGAGGGTTGAGTGTCTCGGGGGGAGGGCCGAGTGTCTCGGGGGAGGGGAGAGTGTCTCAGGGGTAGGGGAGAGTGTCCCGGGAGGAGGGGTGAGTATCCCGGGGGAAGTGGAGAGTGTCTCGGGGGGAGGGGAGAGTGTCCCGGGGGGAGGGGAGTGGAGAGTGTCTCGGGGGGAGGGGAGGGGAGAGTGTCTCGGGGGGAGGGGAGGGGAGAGTGTTCCGGGGGGAGGGGAGAGGAGAGTGTCCCGGGGGGAGGGGAGGGGAGAGTGTCCCGGGGGGAGGGGAGGGGAGAGTGTCCCGGGGGGAGGTGAGGGGAGAGTGTCCCGGGGGGAGGGGAGGAGAGAGTGTCCCGAGGCGAGGGGAGAGTGTCCCGAGGGGAGGGGTGAGTGTCCCGGGGGTAGGGGAGAGTGTCTCGGGGGGAGGGGAGAGTGTCGCGGGGGGAGGGGAGAGTGTCCCGGGGGGAGGGGAGAGTGTCTCGGGGGGAGGGGAGTGTGTCTCGCGGGGAGGGGAGAGTGTCTCGGGGGGGAATTGAGAGTCTCTCAGGGGGAGGGGAGAGTGTATAGGGAGAGGGGAGAGTGTCTCAGGGGGGGGGAGAGTGTCTCGGGGGGAGGGGAGAGTGTCTCGGGGGGAGGGGAGGGGAGAGTGTCTCGGGGGGAGGGGAGTGGAGAGTGTTCCGGGGGGAGGGGAGTGGAGAGTGTCTCGGGGGGCGGGGAGGGGAGAGTGTCTCGGGGGGAGGGGAGTGGAGAATGTCTCGGGGGGCGGGGAGGGGAGAGTGTCTCGGGGGGAGGGGAGTGGAGAGTGTCTCGGGGGGCGGGGAGGGGAGAGTGTCTCGGGGGGAGGGGAGTGGAGAATGTCTCGGGGGGCGGGGAGGGGAGAGTGTCTCGGGGGGAGGGGAGTGGAGAGTGTCTCGGGGGGCGGGGAGGGGAGAGTGTCTCGGGGGGAGGGGAGTGGAGAATGTCTCGGGGGGAGGGGAAGGGAGAGTGTCCCGGGGGGAGGGGAGGGGAGAGTGTTCCGGGGGGAGGGGAGGGGAAAGTGTCTCAGGGGGAGGGGAGAGTGTCCCGACGGGAGGCGAGAGTGTCCCGGGGGAAGGGGAGAATGTCCAGGGGGGAGGGGAGAGTGACTCGGGGGGAGGGGAGAGTGTCTCGGGGGAGGGGAGAGTGTCTCGGGGGAGGGGAGAGTGTCCCGAGGGGAAGGAAGAGTGTCCCGGGGGGAGGGGAGAGTGTCTCGTGGGGAGGGGAGAGTGTCTCGGGGGGAGGGTTGAGTGTCTCGGGGGGAGCGCCGAGTGTCTCGGGGGAGGGGAGAGTGTCTCAGGGGTAGGGGAGAGTGTCTCGGGGGTAGGGGAGTGGAGAGTGTCTCGGGGGGAGGGGAGGGGAGAGTGTCCCGGGGGGTGGGGAGGGGTGAGTGTCCCGGGGGGAGGGGAGAGTGTCCCGGGGGGAGAGGAGAGTGTCCCAGGGGGAGGGGAGAGTGTCTCACGGGGAGGGGAGAGTGTCTCACGGGGAGGGGAGAGAGTCCCGGGGGAGGGGAGAGTGTCTCCGGGGCGAGGTGAGAGTGTCGAGGGGGGAGGGGATTGTGTCTCGTGGGGAGGGGAGAGTGTCTCGCGGGGAGGGTTGAGTGTCTCGGGGGGAGGGCCGAGTGTCTCGGGGGAGGGGAGAGTGTCTCAGGGGTAGGGGAGAGTGTCCCGGGAGGAGGGGTGAGTATCCCGGGGGAAGTGGAGAGTGTCTCGGGGGGAGGGGAGAGTGTCCCGGGGGGAGGGGAGTGGAGAGTGTCTCGGGGGGAGGGGAGGGGAGAGTGTCTCGGGGGGAGGGGAGGGGAGAGTGTTCCGGGGGGAGGGGAGAGGAGAGTGTCCCGGGGGGAGGGGAGGGGAGAGTGTCCCGGGGGGAGGGGAGGGGAGAGTGTCCCGGGGGGAGGTGAGGGGAGAGTGTCCCGGGGGGAGGGGAGGAGAGAGTGTCCCGAGGCGAGGGGAGAGTGTCCCGAGGGGAGGGGTGAGTGTCCCGGGGGTAGGGGAGAGTGTCTCGGGGGGAGGGGAGAGTGTCGCGGGGGGAGGGGAGAGTGTCCCGGGGGGAGGGGAGAGTGTCTCGGGGGGAGGGGAGTGTGTCTCGCGGGGAGGGGAGAGTGTCTCGGGGGGGAATTGAGAGTCTCTCAGGGGGAGGGGAGAGTGTATAGGGAGAGGGGAGAGTGTCTCAGGGGGGGGGAGAGTGTCTCGGGGGGAGGGGAGAGTGTCTCGGGGGGAGGGGAGGGGAGAGTGTCTCGGGGGGAGGGGAGTGGAGAGTGTCTCGGGGGGAGGGGAGGGGAGAGAGTCCCGGGGCGAGGGGAGGGGAGAGTGACCCGGGGGGAGGGGAGGGGAGAGTGTCCCGGGGGGAGAGGAGAGTGTCCCGGGGGGAGGGGATAGTGTCCCGGGGGGAAGGGAGATTGTCCCGGGGGGAGGGGAGAGTGTCCCGGGGGGAGGGGAGAGTGTCTCAGGGAGAGGGGAAAGTGTTTCAGGGGAAGGGGAGAGTGTTTCAGGGGCTGGGGAGAGTGTCTCACGGGGAGGGGAGAGTGTCTCGGGGGGAGAAGAGAGTGTCTCGGGGGGCGAGGAGAGTGTCTCGGGGGGAGGGGAGAGTGTCCCGGGGGGAGGGGAGAGTGTCCCGGGGGGAGCGGAGAGAGACCCGGGGGGAGGGGAGAGTGTCTCGGGGGGAGGGGAGAGTGTCTCGGGGGGAGGGGAGAATGTCTCGGGGGGGAATTGAGAGTGTCTCAGGGGGAGGGGAGTGTGTATCGGGAGAGGGGAGAGTGTCCCGGGGGGAGGGGAGTGTGTCCCGGGGGGAAGGGAGAGTGTCCCGGTGGGAGGGGAGAGTGTCTCGGGGGAGGGGACAGTGTCTAAGGGGAAGGGGAGAGTGTCTCAAAGGGAGGAGAGAGTGTCTCAGGGGGAGGGGAGAGTGTCTCGGAGGGAGGGGAGAGTGTCTCGGGGGGGAGGGGTGAGTGTCTCGGGGGGCGGGGAGAGTGTCTCGGGGGGAGGGGAGAGTGTCTCGGGGGGAGGGGAGAGTGTCTCGGGAGTAGGGGAGTGTGTCTTGGGGTGAGTGGAGAATGTCTCGGGGGGAGGGGAGAGTGTCTCGGGGGGAGGGGAGAGTGTCACCGGGGGGAGGGGAGAGTGTCTTGGGGGGAGGGGAGAGTGCCTCAGGGGTAGGGTAGAGTGTCCCGGGGGGAAGGGTGAGTGTCCCGGGATGAGGGGAAAGTGTCTCGGGGGGAGGGGAGAGTGTCACGAGAGAAGGGGAGGGGAGAGTGTCTCGGGTGGAGGGGAGTGGAGAGTCTCTCGGGAGGAGGGGAGGGGAGAGTGTCTCGGGGGGAGGGGAGTGGAGAGTGTATCGGGGGGAGGGGAGGGGAGAGTGACCCGGCGGGAGAGGAGGGGAGTGTATCTCGGGGGGAGGTGAGGGGAGACTGTCTCGGGGGGCGGGGAGAGTGTCTCAGCGGGAGGGGAGAGTGTCCCGAGGGGAGGGGAGTGTGTCCCGGGGGGAGGGGAGAGTGTCCCGAGTGGAGGTGAGAATGTCCCGGGGGGAGGGGAGTGTGTCCCGGGGGGAAGGGAGAGTGTCCCGGTGGGAGGGGAGAGTGTCTCGGGGGAGGGGACAGTGTCTCAGGGGGAGTGGAGCGTGTCTAAGGGGAAGGGGAGAGTGTCTCAGAGGGAGGAGAGAGTGTCTCAGGGGGAGGGGAGAGTGTCTCGGGGGGAGGGGAGAATGTCTCGAGGGAGGGGAGAGTGTCTCGGGGGGAGGGGGGAGTGTCTCGGGGGGAGGGGAGAGTGTCTCGGGGGGGAGGGGAGAGTGTCTCGGGGGGCGGGGAGTGTGTCTCGGGGGGAGGGGAGAGTGTCTCGGGGGTAGGGGCGAGTGTCTCGGGGGGAGGGGAGAGTGTCTCGGGGGAGGGGAGCGTGTCTCGGGGGGGAGCGGAGACTGTCTCGAGGGGGAGGGGAGAGTGTCTCGAGGGGCGGGGAGAGTGTCCCGGGGGGAGGGGAGAGTGTCTCGGGGGTAGGGGAGAGTGTCTCGGGGGGAGGGGAGAGTGTCTCGGGGGGAGGGGAGAGTGTCACGGTGGGAGGGGAGAGTGTCCCGGGGGGAGGGGAGAGTGTCCCGAGTGGAGGGGAGAGTGTCCCGGGGGGAGGGGAGTGTGTCCCGGGGGGAAGGGAGAGTGTCCCGGTGGGAGGGGAGAGTGTCTCGGGGGAGGGGACAGTGTCTAAGGGGAAGGGGAGAGTGTCTCAAAGGGAGGAGAGAGTGTCTCAGGGGGAGGGGAGAGTGTCTCGGGGGGAGGGGAGAGTGTACCGGGGGGAGGGGAGAATGTCTCGAGGGAGGGGAGAGTGTCTCGGGGGGAGAGGGGAGTGTCTCGGGGGAAGGGGAGAGTGTCTCGGGGGGGAGGGGAGAGTGTCTCGGGGGGCGGGGAGAGTGTCTCGGGGGGAGGGGAGAGTGTCTCGGGGGGAGGGGAGAGTGTCACGGAGGGAGGGGAGAGTGTCTCGGGAGTAGGGGAGTGTGTCTTGGGGTGAGTGGAGAATGTCTCGGGGGGAGGGGAGAGTGTCTCGGGGGTAGGGGAGAGTGTCTCGGGGGGAGGGGAGAGTGTCTCGGGGGGAGGGGAGAGTGTCACGGAGGGAGGGGAGAGTGTCTCGGGGGGAGGGGAGAGTGTCTCGGGGGGAGGGGAGAGTGTCACGGGGGGAGGGGAGAGTGAAACGGGGGAGGGGAGAGTGTCTCGTGGGTAGGGGAGAGTGTCTCGGAGGGAGGGGAGAGTGTCTCGGGGGGGAGGGGTGAGTGTCTCGGGGGGCGGGGAGAGTGTCTCGGGGGGAGGGAAGAGTGTCTCGGGGGGAGGGGAGAGTGTCTCGGGAGTAGGGGAGTGTGTCTTGGGGTGAGTGGAGAATGTCTCGGGGGGAGGGGAGAGTGTCTCGGGGGGAGGGGAGAGTGTCACCGGGGGGAGGGGAGAGTGTCTTGGGGGGAGGGGAGAGTGCCTCAGGGGTAGGGTAGAGTGTCCCGGGGGGAAGGGTGAGTGTCCCGGGATGAGGGGAAAGTGTCTCGGGGGGAGGGGAGAGTGTCACGAGAGAAGGGGAGGGGAGAGTGTCTCGGGTGGAGGGGAGTGGAGAGTGTATCGGGGGGAGGGGATGGGAGAGTGTCCCGGGGGGAGGGGAGGGGAGAGTGTCTCGGGGGGAGGGGAGGGGAGAGTGTCCCGGGGGGAGGGGAGGGCGAGTGTCTCGGGGGGAGGGGAGTGGAGAGTGTCTCGGGGGGAGGGGAGGGGAGAGTGTCCCGGGGGGAGGAGAGGGGTGAGTGTCCCGGGGGGAGGGGAGGGGAGAGTGTCCCGGGGGGAGGGGAGGGGAGTGTGTTCCGGGGGGAGGGCAGGGGAGAGTGTCCCGAGGGGAGGGGAGAGTGTCCCGAGGGGAGGGGTGAGTGTCCCGGGGGAAGGGGAGAGGGTCTCGGGGGGAGGGGAGAGTGTCCCGGGGGGAGTGGAGAGTGTCGCGGGGGGAAGGTTTAGTGTCCCGAGGGGAGGGGAGAGTGTCTCGGGGGGAGGGGAGAGTGTCTCGGGGTGAGGGGAGAGTGTCTCGGGGGAGGGTAGAGTGTCCCGAGGGGAGGGGAGAGTGTCTCAGGGGGAGGGTAGAGTGTCTCGTGGGGAGGTGAGAGTGTCTCGGGGGAGGGGAGAGTATCTCGGGGTGAGGGGAGAGTGATTCTGGGGGAGGGGAGAGTGTCTCGGGGGGCGGGGAGAGTGTCTCGGGGGTAGGGGCGAGTGTCTCGGGAGGAGGGGAGAGTGTCTCGGGGGAGGGGAGCGTGTCTCGGGGGGGAGGGGAGACTGTCTCGAGGGGGAGGGGAGAGTGTCTCGGGGGGCGGGGAGAGTTTTCCCCGGGGGGAGGGGAGAGTGTCTCGGGGGGAGGGGAGTGTGTCCCGGGGGGATGGGAGAGTGTCCCGGTGGGAGGAGAGGGGTGAGTGTCCCGGGGGGAGGGGAGGGGAGAGTGTCCCGGAGGGAGGGGAGGGGAGTGTGTTCCGGGGGGAGGGCAGGGGAGAGTGTCCCGAGGGGAGGGGAGAGTGTCCCGAGGGGAGGGGTGAGTGTCCCGGGGGAGGGGAGCGTTTCTAAGGCGAAGGAGAGAGTGTCTCAGTGGGAGGGGAGAGTGTCTCGGGGGGAGGGGAGAATGTCTCGGGGGGAGGGGGAATGTCTCGGGGGGAGGGGCGAGTGTCTCGGGGGGGAGGGGAGAGTGTCCCGGTGGGAGGGGAGAGTGTCTCGGGGGGGAGGGGAGAGTGTCTCGGGGGTAGGGGCGAGTGTCTCGGGGGGATGGGAGAGTGTCTCGGGGGAGGGGAGCGTGTCTCAGGGGGGGAGGGGAGACTGTCTCGAGGGGGAGGGGAGAGTGTCTCGGGGGGCGGGGAGAGTGTCCCGGGGGGAGGGGAGAGTGTCTCGGGGGAGGGGAGAGTGTCTCGGGGGGAGGGGAGAGTGTCTCGGGGGGAGGGGGAGAGTGTCTCGGGGGGAGGGGAGGGGAGAGTGTCTCGGGGGGAGGGGAGTGGAGAGTGTCTCGGGGGGAGGGGAGGGGAGAGTGTCCCGGGGGGAGGGGAGGGGAGAGTGTCCCGGGGGGAGGGGAGAGTGTCTCGGGGGGAGGGGAGGGGAGAGTGTCTCGGGGGGAGGGGAGGGGAGAGTGTCCCGGGGGGAGGGGAGGGGAGAGTGTCCCGGGGGGAGGGGAGGGGAGAGTGTCTCGGGGGGAGGGGAGGTTAGAGTGTCTCGGGGGGAGGGGAGGGGAGAGTGTCTCGGGGGGAGGGGAGGGGAGAGTGTCTCGGGGGGATGGGAGGGGAGAGTGTCTCGGGGGGAGGGGAGGGGAGAGTGTCTCGGGGGGAGGGGAGGGGAGAGTGTCTCGGGGGGATGGGGGGAGGGGAGAGTGTCTCGGGGGGAGGGGAGGGGAGATTGTCTCGGGGGGAGGGGAGGGGAGAGTGTCCCGGGGGGAGGGGAGGGCGAGTGTCTCGGGGGGAGGGGAGTGGAGAGTGTCTCGGGGGGAGGGGAGGGGAGAGTGTCCCGGGGGGAGGAGAGGGGTGAGTGTCCCGGGGGGAGGGGAGGGGAGAGTGTCGCGGGGGGAGGGGAGGGGAGAGTGTCCCGGGGGGAGGGCAGGGGAGAGTGTCCCGGGGGGAGGGAAGAGTGTCCCGAGGGGAGGGGTGAGTGTCCCGGGGGAAGGGGAGAGGTTCTCGGGGGGAGGGGAGAGTGTCGCGGGGGGAAGGTTTAGTGTCCCGAGGGGAGGGGAGAGTGTCTCGGGGGGAGGGGAGAGTGTCTCGGGGTGAGGGGAGAGTGTCTCGGGGGGAGGGGAGAGTGTCTCGGAGGGAGGGGAGAGTGTCTCGGGGGGGAGGGTAGAGTGTCCCGAGGGGAGGGGAGAGTGTCTCAGGGGGAGGGTAAAGTGTCTCGGGGGGAGAGGAGAGTGTCTCGTGGGGAGGTGAGAGTGTCTCGGGGGAGGGGAGAGTATCTCGGGGTGAGGGGAGAGTGATTCTGGGGGAGGGGAGAGTGTCTCGGGGGGACGAGAGAGTGTCTCGGGGGAGGGGAGAGTGTCTCGGGGGGAGAGGAGAGTGTCTCGGGGGGAGGGTGAGTGTCTCGGGGGAGGGGACAGTGTCTCAGGGGGAGTGGAGCGTGTCTAAGGGGAAGGGGAGAGTGTCTCAGAGGGAGGAGAGAGTGTCTCAGGGGGAGGGGAGAGTGTCTCGGGGGGAGGGGAGAGTGTACCGGGGGGAGGGGAGAGTGTACCGGGGGGAGGGGAGAATGTCTCGAGGGAGGGGAGAGTGTCTCGGGGGGAGTGTCTCGGGGGGAGGGGAGAGTGTCTCGGGGGGGAGGGGAGAGTGTCTCGGGGGGAGGGGAGAGTGTACCGGGGGGAGGGGAGAATGTCTCGAGGGAGGGGAGAGTGTCTCGGGGGGAGTGTCTCGGGGGGAGGGGAGAGTGTCTCGGGGGGAGGGGAGAGTGTCTCGGGGGGCGGGGAGAGTGTCTCGGGGGGAGGGGAGACTGTCTCGGGGGTAGGGGCGAGTGTCTCGGGGGAGGGGAGCGTGTCTCGGAAGGGAGGGGAGACTGTCTCGAGGGGGAGGGGAGAGTGTCTCGGGGGGCGGGGAGAGTGTCCCGGGGGAGGGGAGAGTGTCTCGGGGGGAGGGGAGAGTGTCACGGTGGGAGGGGAGAGTGTCCCGGGGGGAGGGGAGAGTGTCCCGAGTGGAGGGGAGAGTGTCCCGGGGGGAGGGGAGTGTGTCCCGGGGGGATGGGAGAGTGTCCCGGGGGGAGGGGAGGGGAGAGTGTCCCGGGGGGAGGGGAGAGTGTCTCGGGGGGAGGGGAGGGGAGAGTGTCTCGTGGGGAGGGGAGGGGAGAGTGTCCCGGGGGGAGGGGAGGGGAGAGTGTCCCGGGGGGAGGGGAGGGGAGAGTGTCTCGGGGGGAGGGGAGGTTAGAGTGTCTCGGGGGGAGGGGAGGGGAGAGTGTCTCGGGGGGAGGGGAGGGGAGAGTGTCTCGGGGGGATGGGAGGGGAGAGTGTCTCGGGGGGAGGGGAGGGGAGAGTGTCTCGGGGGGAGGGGAGGGGAGAGTGTCTCGGGGGGATTGGAGGGGAGAGTGTCTCGGGGGGAGGGGAGGGGAGATTGTCTCGGGGGGAGGGGAGGGGAGAGTGTCCCGGGGGGAGGGGAGGGCGAGTGTCTCGGGGGGAGGGGAGTGGAGAGTGTCTCGGGGGGAGGGGAGGGGAGAGTGTCCCGGGGGGAGGAGAGGGGTGAGTGCCCCGGGGGGAGGGGAGGGGAGAGTGTCGCGGGGGGAGGGGAGGGGAGAGTGTCCCGGGGGGAGGGCAGGGGAGAGTGTCCCGGGGGGAGGGAAGAGTGTCCCGAGGGGAGGGGTGAGTGTCCCGGGGGAAGGGGAGAGGTTCTCGGGGGGAGGGGAGAGTGTCGCGGGGGGAAGGTTTAGTGTCCCGAGGGGAGGGGAGAGTGTCTCGGGGGGAGGGGAGAGTGTCTCGGGGTGAGGGGAGAGTGTCTCGGGGGGAGGGGAGAGTGTCTCGGAGGGAGGGGAGAGTGTCTCGGGGGGGAGGGTAGAATGTCCCGAGGGGAGGGGAGAGTGTCTCAGGGGGAGGGTAAAGTGTCTCGGGGGGAGAGGAGAGTGTCTCGTGGGGAGGTGAGAGTGTCTCGGGGGAGGGGAGAGTATCTCGGGGTGAGGGGAGAGTGATTCTGGGGGAGGGGAGAGTGTCTCGGGGGGAGGAGAGAGTGTCTCGGGGGAGGGGAGAGTGTCTCGGGGGGAGAGGAGAGTGTCTCGGGGGGAGGGTGAGTGTCTCGGGGGAGGGGACAGTGTCTCAGGGGGAGTGGAGCGTGTCTAAGGGGAAGGGGAGAGTGTCTCAGAGGGAGGAGAGAGTGTCTCAGGGGGAGGGGAGAGTGTCTCGGGGGGAGGGGAGAGTGTACCGGGGGGAGGGGAGAGTGTACCGGGGGGAGGGGAGAATGTCTCGAGGGAGGGGAGAGTGTCTCGGGGGGAGTGTCTCGGGGGGAGGGGAGAGTGTCTCGGGGGGAGGGGAGAGTGTCTCGGGGGGCGGGGAGAGTGTCTCGGGGGGAGGGGAGACTGTCTCGGGGGTAGGGGCGAGTGTCTCGGGGGAGGGGAGCGTGTCTCGGAAGGGAGGGGAGACTGTCTCGAGGGGGAGGGGAGAGTGTCTCGGGGGGCGGGGAGAGTGTCCCGGGGGGAGGGAGAGTGTCTCGGGGGGAGGGGAGAGTGTCTCGGGGGGAGGGGAGAGTGTCACGGTGGGAGGGGAGAGTGTCCCGGGGGGAGGGGAGAGTGTCCCGAGTGGAGGGGAGAGTGTCCCGGGGGGAGGGGAGTGTGTCCCGGGGGGATGGGAGAGTGTCCCGGTGGGAGGGGAGAGTGTCTCGGGGGAAGGTTTAGTCTCCCGAGGGGAGGGGAGAGTTTCTCGGGGGGAGGGGAGAGTGTCTCGGGGTGAGGGGAGAGTGTCTCGGGGGAGGGGAGAGTGTCTCGGAGGGAGGGGAGAGTGTCTCGGGGGGAGGGTAGAGTGTCCCGAGGGGAGGGGAGAGTGTCTCAGGGGGAGGGTAGAGTGTCTCGGGGGAGGTGAGAGTGTCTCGGGGGAGGGGAGAGTATCTCGGGGTGAGGGGAGAGTGATTCTGGGGGAGGGGAGAGTGTCTCGGGGGGAGGAGAGAGTGTCTCGGGGGAGGGGAGAGTGTCTCGGGGGGAGAGGAGAGTGTCTCGAGGGAGGGGAGAGTGTCTCGGGGGGAGTGTCTCGGGGGGAGGGGAGAGTGTCTCGGGGGGGAGGGGAGAGTGTCTCGGGGGGCGGGGAGAGTGTCTCGGGGGGAGGGGAGAGTGTACCGGGGGGAGGGGTGAATGTCTCGAGGGAGGGGAGAGTGTCTCGGGGGGAGTGTCTCGGGGGAGGGGAGAGTGTCTCGGGGGGGAGGGGAGAGTGTCTCGGGGGGCGGGGAGAGTGTCTCGGGGGGAGGGGAGAGTGTCTCGGGGGTAGGGGCGAGTGTCTCGGGGGGAGTGGAGCGTGTCTAAGGGGAAGGGGAGAGTGTCTCAGAGGGAGGGGAGAGTGTCTCGGGGGGAGGGGAGAGTGTACCGGGGGAGGGAGAAGGTCTCGAGGGAGGGGAGAGTGTCTCGGGGGGAGGGGGGAGTGTCTCGGGGGGAGGGGAGAGTGTCTTGGGGGGAGGGGAGAGTGTCTCGGGGGGCGGGGAGAGTGTCTCGGGGGGAGGGGAGAGTGTCTCGGGGGTAGGGGCGAGTGTCTCGGGGGGAGGGGAGAGTGTCTCGGGGGCGGGGAGAATGTCCCGGGGGGAGGGGAGAGTGTCTCGGGGGTAGGGGAGAGTGTCTCGGGGGGAGGGGAGAGTGTCTCGGGGGAGGGGAGTGTGTCACGGAGGGAGGGAGAGTGTCTCGGGGGGAGGGGAGAGGGTCTCGGGGGGAGGGGAGAGTGTCCCGGGGGTAGTGGAGAGTGTCGCGGGGGGAAGGTTTAGTGTCCGAGGGGAGGGGAGAGTGTCTCGGGGGAGGGGAGAGTGTCTCGGGGTGAGGGGAGAGTGTCTCGGGGGGAGGGGAGAGTGTCTCGGAGGGAGGGGAGAGTGTCTCGGGGGGGAGGGTAGAGTGTCCCGAGGGGAGGGGAGAGTGTCTCAGGGGGAGGGTAGAGTGTCTCGTGGGGAGAGGAGAGTGTCTCGTGGGGAGGTGAGTGTGTCTCGGGGGAGGGGAGAGTAACTCGGGGTGAGGGGAGAGTGATTCTGGGGGAGGGGAGAGTGTCTCGGGGGGAGGGGAGAGTGTCTCGGGGGAGGGAACAGTGTCTCGGGGCGGAGGGGAGAGTGTCTCGGGGGAGGGGAGAGTGTCTCGGGGGAGGGGACAGTGTCTCGGGGGGAGTGGAGCGTGTCTAAGGGGAAGGGGAGAGTGTCTCAGAAGGAGGAGAGAGTGTCTCGGGGGGGAGGGGAGAGTGTCTCGGGGGCGGGGAGAGTGTCTCGGGGGGAGGGGAGAGTGTCTCGGGGGGAGGGGAGAGTGTCCCGAGGGAGGGGAGACTGTCTCGGGGGTAGGGGCGAGTGTCTCGGGGGGCGGGGAGAGTGTCTCGAGGGGGAGGGGAGAGTGTCTCGGGGGAGGGGAGCGTGTCTCGGGGGGAGGGGAGAGTGTCTCGGGGGGAGGAGGGGAAGTGTATCTCGGGGGGAGGGGAGAGTGTCTCGGGGGAGGGGAGAGTGTCTCGGGGGAGGGGAGCGTGTCTCGGGGGGGAGGGGAGACTGTCTCGAGGG
>NW_027253066.1:0-18262 GCF_044704955.1 Pristiophorus japonicus | reverse complement strand
GGATGTGAAGATGTTTGGGATGGTGATGTGGGGCGATGATTGGATGGGAAATGAAGATGTTAGGGATGGGTGATGTGGGGCGATGATTGGATGGGATGTGAAGATGTTTGGGATGGGTGATGTGGGGCGATGATTGGATGGGATGCGAAGATGTTTGGGATGTGAAGATGTGAAGATGTTTGGGATGGGTGATGTGGGGCGATGATCAGATGGGATGTGAAGATGTTTGGGATGTGAAGGTGTTTGGGATGGTGATGTGGGGCAATGATTGGATGGGATGTGAAGATGTTTGGGATGGTGATGTGGGGCGATGATTGGATGGGATGTGAAGATGTTTGGGATGGTGATGTGGGGCGATGATTGAATGGGAAGTGAAGATGTTTGGGATGGGTGATGTGGGGCGATGATTGGATGGGATGTGAAGATGCTTGGGATGGGTGATGTGGGGCGATGATTGGATGGGATGTGAAGATGTTTGGGATGGGTGATGTGGGGCGATGATTGGATGGGATGTGAAGATGTTTGGGATGGGTGATGTGGGGCGATGATTGGATGGGATGTGAAGATGTTTGGGATGGGTGATGTGGGGCGATGATTGGATGGGATGTGAAGATGTTTGGGATGTGAAGATGTGAAGATGTTTGGGATGGTGATGTGGGGCGATGATTGGATGGGATGTGAAGATGTTTGGGATGGTGTTTGGGATGGTGATGTGGGGCGATGATTGGATGGGATGTGAAGATGTTTGGGATGGTGATGTGGGGCGATGATTGGATGGGAAGTGAAGATGTTTGGGATGGGTGATGTGGGGCGATGATTGGGATGGGATGTGAAGATGTTTGGGATGGGTGATGTGGGGCGATGATTGGATGGAGGAAGATGTTTGGAGTGAAGATGTGAAGATGTTTGGGATGGGTGATGTGGGGCGATGATTGGATGGGATGTGAAGATGTTTGGGATGGTGATGTGGGGCGATGATTGGATGGGATGTGAAGATGTTTGGGATGGTGATGTGGGGCGATGATTGGATGGGATGTGAAGATGTTTGGGATGGGTGATGTGGGGCGATGATTGGATGGGATGTGAAGATGTTTGGGATGGGTGATGTGGGGCGATGATTGGATGGGATGTGAAGATGTTTGGGATGGGTGATGTGGGGCGATGATTGGATGGGATGTGAAGATGTTTGGGATGGGTGATGTGGGGCGATGATTGGATGGGATGTGAAGATGTTTGGGATGGGTGATGTGGGGCGATGATTGGATGGGATGTGAAGATGTTTGGGATGTGAAGATGTGAAGATGTTTGGGATGGTGATGTGGGGCGATGATTGGATGGGATGTGAAGATGTTTGGGATGGTGATGTGGGGCGATGATTGGATGGGATGTGAAGATGTTTGGGATGGTGATGTGGGGCGATGATTGGATGGGAAGTGAAGATGTTTGGGATGGGTGATGTGGGGCGATGATTGGATGGGATGTGAAGATGTTTGGGATGGGTGATGTGGGGCGATGATTGGATGGGATGTGAAGATGTTTGGGATGGGTGATGTGGGGCGATGATTGGATGGGATGTGAAGATGTTTGGGATGGTGATGTGGGGCGATGATTGGATGGGATGTGAAGATGTTTGGGATGTGAGATGTGAAGATGTTTGGGATGGTGATGTGGGGCGATGATTGGATGGGATGTGAAGATGTTTGGGATGGTGATGTGGGGCGATGATTGGATGGGATGTGAAGATGTTTGGGATGGGTGATGTGAAGATGTTTGGGATGGTGATGTGGGCGATGATTGGATGGGATGTGAAGAAGTTTGGGATGGGTGATGTGAAGATGTTTGGGATGGTGATGTGGGGCGATGATTGGATGGGATGTGAAGATGTTTGGGATGTGAAGATGTGAAGATGTTTGGGAATGGTGATGTGGGGCGATGATTGAATGGGATGTGAAGATGTTTGGGATGGTGATGTGGGGCGATGATTGGATGCGATGTGAAGATGTTTGGGATGGTGATGTGGGGCGATGATTGGATGGGAAGTGAAGATGTTTGGGATGGTGATGTGGGGCGATGATTGGATGGGCTGTGAAGATGTTTGGGATGTGAAGAGGTGAAGATGTTTGGGATGGTGATGTGGGGCGATGATTGGATGGGATGTGAAGATGTTTGGGATGGTGATGTGGGGCGATGATTGGATGGGATGTGAAGATGTTTGGGATGGTGATGTGGGGCGATGATTGGATGGGAAATGAAGATGTTAGGGATGGGTGATGTGGGGCGATGATTGGATGGGATGTGAAGATGTTTGGGATGGGTGATGTGGGGCGATGATTGGATGGGATGTGAAGATGTTTGGGATGGTGATGTGGGGCGATGATTGAATGGGATGTGAAGATGTTTGGGATGGTGATGTGGGGCGATGATTGGATGGGATGTGAAGATGTTTGGGATGGTGATGTGGGGCGATGATTGGATGGGATGTGAAGATGTTTGGGATGGTGATGTGGGGCGATGATTGAATGGGATGTGAAGATGTTTGGGATGGTGATGTGGGGCGATGATTGAATGGGATGTGAAGATGTTTGGGATGGTGATGTGGGGCGATGATTGGATGCGATGTGAAGATGTTTGGGATGGTGATGTGGGGCGATGATTGGATGGGAAGTGAAGATGTTTGGGATGGTGATGTGGGGCGATGATTGGATGGGCTGTGAAGATGTTTGGATGTGAAGAGGTGAAGATGTTTGGGATGGTGATGTGGGGCGATGATTGGATGGGATGTGAAGATGTTTGGGATGGTGATGTGGGGCGATGATTGGATGGGATGTGAAGATGTTTGGGATGGTGATGTGGGGCGATGATTGGATGGGAAATGAAGATGTTTGGGATGGGTGATGTGGGGCGATGATTGGATGGGATGTGAAGATGTTTGGGATGGGTGATGTGGGGCGATGATTGGATGGGATGTGAAGATGTTTGGGATGGTGATGTGGGGCGATGATTGGATGGGATGTGAAGATGTTTGGGATGGTGATGTGGGGCGATGATTGGATGGGATGTGAAGATGTTTGGGATGGGTGATGTGAAGATGTTTGGGATGGTGATGTGGGGCGATGATTGGATGGGATGTGAAAAAGTTTGGGATGGGTGATGTGAAGATGTTTGGGATGGTGATGTGGGCCGATGATTGGATGGGATGTGAAGATGTTTGGGATGGGTGATGTGGGGCGATGATTGGATGGGATGTGAAGATGTTTGGGATGGTGATGTGGGGCGATGATTGGAAGGGATGTGAAGATGTTTGGGATGGTGATGTGGGGCGATGATTGGATGGGATGTGAAGATGTGAAGATGTTTGGGATGGGTGATGTGAAGATGTTTGGGATGGTGATGTGGGGCGATGATTGGATGGGATGTGAAGATGTTTGGGATGGGTGATGTGAAGATGTTTGGGATGGTGATGTGGGGCGATGATTGGATGGGATGTGAAGATGTTTGGGATGGGTGATGTGAAGATGTTTGGGATGGTGATGTGGGGCGATGATTGGATGGGACGTGAAGATGTTTGGGATGGGTGATGTGAAGATGTTTGGGATGGTGATGTGGGGCGATGATTGGATGGGATATGAAGATGTTTGGGATGGTGATGTGGGGCGATGATTGGATGGGAAGTGAAGATGTTTGGGATGGGTGATGTGGGGCGATGATTGGATGGGATGTGAAGATGTTTGGGATGGGTGATGTGAAGATGTTTGGGATGGTGATGTGGGGCGATGATTGGATGGGATGTGAAGATGTTTGGGATGGGTGATGTGGGGCGATGATTGGATGGGATGTGAAGATGTTTGGGATGTGAAGATGTGAAGATGTTTGGGATGGTGATGTGGGGCGATGATTGGATGGGATGTGAAGATGTTTGGGATGGTGATGTGGGGCGATGATTGGATGGGATGTGAAGATGTTTGGGATGGTGATGTGGGGCGATGATTGGATGGGATGTGAAGATGTTTGGGATGGTGATGTGGGGCGATGATTGGATGGGATGTGAAGATGTTTGGGATGGTGATGTAGGGCGATGATTAGATGGGATGTGAAGATGTTTGGGATGTGAAGATGTGAAGATGTTTGGGATGGTGATGTGGGCCGATGATTGGATGGGATGTGAAGATGTGAAGATGTTTGGGATGGGTGATGTGGGCCGATGATTGGATGGGATGTGAAGATGTGAAGATGTTTGGGATGGGTGATGTGGGGCGATGATTGGATGGGATGTTAAAATGTGAAGATGTTTGGGATGGTGATGTGGGGCTATGATTGGATGGGATGTGAAGATGTTTGGGATGGGTGATGTAGGGCGATGATTGGATGGGATGTGAAGATGTTTGGGATGGGTGATGTGGGGCGATGATTGGATGGGATGTGAAGATGTGAAGATGTTTGGGATGGTGATGTGGGGCGATGATTGGATGGGATGTGAAGATGTTTGGGATGGTGATGTGGGGCGATGATTGGATTTGATGTGAAGATGTTTGGGATGGTGATGTGGGGCGATGATTGGATGGGATGTGAAGATGTTTGGGATGGGTGATGTGGGGCGATGATTGGATGGGATGTGAAGATGTTTGGGATGGTGATGTGGGGCGATGATTGAATGGGATGTGAAGATGTTTGGGATGGTGATGTGGGGCGATGATTGGATGGGATGTGAAGATGTTTGGGATGGTGATGTGGGGCGATGATTGGATGGGATGTGAAGATGTTTGGGATGGTGATGTGGGGCGATGATTGGATGGGATGTGAAGATGTTTGGGATGGTGATGTGGGGCGATGATTGGATGGGATGTGAAGATGTTTGGGATGGTGATGTGGGGCGATGATTGGATGGGATGTGAAGATGTGAAGATGTTTGGGATAGTGATGTGGGGCGATGATTGGATGGGATGTGAAAATGTTTGGGATGGTGATGTGGGGCGATGATTGGATGGGATGTGAAGATGTTTGGGATGGTGATGTGGGGCGATGATTGGATGGGATGTGAAGATGTGAAGATGTTTGGGATGGTGATGTGGGGCGATGATTGGATGGGATGTGAAGATGTTTGGGATGGTGATGTGGGACGATGATTGGATGGGATGTGAAGATGTTTGGGATGGTGATGTGGGGCGATGATTGGATGGGATGTGAAGATGTTTGGGATGGGAAGATGTGAAGATGTTTGGGATGGTGATGTGGGGCGATGATTGGATGGGAAGTGAAGATGTTTGGGATGGGTGATGTGGGGCGATGATTGGATGGGATGTGAAGATGTTTGGGATGGGTGATGTGGGGCGATGATTGGATGGGATGTGAAGATGTTTGGGATGGGAAGATGTGAAGATGTCTGGGATGGTGATGTGGGGCGATGATTGGATGGGATGTTAAGATGTTTGGGATGGTGATGTGGGGCGATGATTGGATGGGATGTGAAGATGTTTGGGATGGTGATGTGGGGCGATGATTGGATGGGAAGTGAAGATGTTTGGGATGGGTGATGTGGGCCGATGATTGGATGGGATGTGAAGATGTTTGGGATGTGAAGATGTGAAGATGTTTGGGATGGTGATGTGGGGCGATGATTGGATGGGATGTGAAGATGTTTGGGATGGTGATGTGGGGCGATGATTGGATGGGATGTGAAGATGTTTGGGATGGTGATGTGGGGCGATGATTGGATGGGAGTTTGGGATGGGTGATGTGGGCCGATGATTGGATGGATGTGAAGATGTTTGGGATGGGTGATGTGGGGCGATGATTGGATGGGATCATAGAGAGATAGTATTGTTTGGGATGGGTGATGTGGGGCGATGATTGGATGGGATGTGAAGATGTTTGGGATGGGTGATGTGGGGCGATGATTGGATGGGATGTGAAGATGTTTGGGATGGGTGATGTGGGGCGATGATTGGATGGGATGTGAAGATGTTTGGGATGTGAAGATGTGAAGATGTTTGGGATGGTGATGTGGGGCGATGATTGGATGGGATGTGAAGATGTTTGGGATGGTGATGTGGGGCGATGATTGGATGGGATGTGAAGATGTTTGGGATGGTGATGTGGGGCGATGATTGGATGGGAAGTGAAGATGTTTGGGATGGGTGATGTGGGCCGATGATTGGATGGGATGTGAAGATGTTTGGGATGGGTGATGTGGGGCGATGATTGGATGGGATGTGAAGATGTTTGGGATGGGTGATGTGGGGCGATGATTGGATGGGATGTGAAGATGTTTGGGATGGTGATGTGGGGCGATGATTGGATGGGATGTGAAGATGTTTGGGATGTGAAGATGTGAAGATGTTTGGGATGGTGATGTGGGGCGATGATTGGATGGGATGTGAAAATGTTTGGGATGGTGATGTGGGGCGATGATTGGATGGGATGTGAAGATGTTTGGGATGGTGATGTGGGGCGATGATTGGATGGGATGTGAAGATGTGAAGATGTTTGGGATGGTGATGTGGGGCGATGATTGGATGGGATGTGAAGATGTTTGGGATGGTGATGTGGGACGATGATTGGATGGGATGTGAAGATGTTTGGGATGGTGATGTGGGGCGATGATTGGATGGGATGTGAAGATGTTTGGGATGGGAAGATGTGAAGATGTTTGGGATGGTGATGTGGGGCGATGATTGGATGGGAAGTGAAGATGTTTGGGATGGGTGATGTGGGGCGATGATTGGATGGGATGTGAAGATGTTTGGGATGGGTGATGTGGGGCGATGATTGGATGGGATGTGAAGATGTTTGGGATGGGAAGATGTGAAGATGTCTGGGATGGTGATGTGGGGCGATGATTGGATGGGATGTTAAGATGTTTGGGATGGTGATGTGGGGCGATGATTGGATGGGATGTGAAGATGTTTGGGATGGTGATGTGGGGCGATGATTGGATGGGAAGTGAAGATGTTTGGGATGGGTGATGTGGGCCGATGATTGGATGGGATGTGAAGATGTTTGGGATGTGAAGATGTGAAGATGTTTGGGATGGTGATGTGGGGCGATGATTGGATGGGATGTGAAGATGTTTGGGATGGTGATGTGGGGCGATGATTGGATGGGATGTGAAGATGTTTGGGATGGTGATGTGGGGCGATGATTGGATGGGAAGTGAAGATGTTTGGGATGGGTGATGTGGGCCGATGATTGGATGGGATGTGAAGATGTTTGGGATGGGTGATGTGGGGCGATGATTGGATGGGATGTGAAGATGTTTGGGATGGGTGATGTGGGGCGATGATTGGATGGGATGTGAAGATGTTTGGGATGGTGATGTGGGGCGATGATTGGATGGGATGTGAAGATGTTTGGGATGGGTGATGTGGGGCGATGATTGGATGGGATGTGAAGATGTTTGGGATGTGAAGATGTGAAGATGTTTGGGATGGTGATGTGGGGCGATGATTGGATGGGATGTGAAGATGTTTGGGATGGTGATGTGGGGCGATGATTGGATGGGATGTGAAGATGTTTGGGATGGTGATGTGGGGCGATGATTGGATGGGAAGTGAAGATGTTTGGGATGGGTGATGTGGGCCGATGATTGGATGGGATGTGAAGATGTTTGGGATGGGTGATGTGGGGCGATGATTGGATGGGATGTGAAGATGTTTGGGATGGGTGATGTGGGGCGATGATTGGATGGGATGTGAAGATGTTTGGGATGGTGATGTGGGGCGATGATTGGATGGGATGTGAAGATGTTTGGGATGTGAAGATGTGAAGATGTTTGGGATGGTGATGTGGGGCGATGATTGGATGGGATGTGAAGATGTTTGGGATGGTGATGTGGGGCGATGATTGGATGGGATGTGAAGATGTTTGGGATGGGTGATGTGAAGATGTTTGGGATGGTGATGTGGGGCGATGATTGGATGGGATGTGAAAAAGTTTGGGATGGGTGATGTGAAGATGTTTGGGATGGTGATGTGGGGCGATGATTGGATGGGATGTGAAGATGTTTGGGATGTGAAGATGTGAAGATGTTTAGGATGGTGATGTGGGGCGATGATTGAATGGGATGTGAAGATGTTTGGGATGGTGATGTGGGGCGATGATTGGATGCGATGTGAAGATGTTTGGGATGGTGATGTGGGGCGATGATTGGATGGGAAGTGAAGATGTTTGGGATGGTGATGTGGGGCGATGATTGGATGGGCTGTGAAGATGTTTGGGATGTGAAGAGGTGAAGATGTTTGGGATGGTGATGTGGGGCGATGATTGGATGGGATGTGAAGATGTTTGGGATGGTGATGTGGGGCGATGATTGGATGGGATGTGAAGATGTTTGGGATGGTGATGTGGGGCGATGATTGGATGGGAAATGAAGATGTTAGGGATGGGTGATGTGGGGCGATGATTGGATGGGATGTGAAGATGTTTGGGATGGGTGATGTGGGGCGATGATTGGATGGGATGCGAAGATGTTTGGGATGTGAAGATGTGAAGATGTTTGGGATGGGTGATGTGGGGCGATGATCAGATGGGATGTGAAGATGTTTGGGATGTGAAGGTGTTTGGGATGGTGATGTGGGGCAATGATTGGATGGGATGTGAAGATGTTTGGGATGGTGATGTGGGGCGATGATTGGATGGGATGTGAAGATGTTTGGGATGGTGATGTGGGGCGATGATTGAATGGGAAGTGAAGATGTTTGGGATGGGTGATGTGGGGCGATGATTGGATGGGATGTGAAGATGCTTGGGATGGGTGATGTGGGGCGATGATTGGATGGGATGTGAAGATGTTTGGGATGGGTGATGTGGGGCGATGATTGGATGGGATGTGAAGATGTTTGGGATGGGTGATGTGGGGCGATGATTGGATGGGATGTGAAGATGTTTGGGATGGGTGATGTGGGGCGATGATTGGATGGGATGTGAAGATGTTTGGGATGTGAAGATGTGAAGATGTTTGGGATGGTGATGTGGGGCGATGATTGGATGGGATGTGAAGATGTTTGGGATGGTGATGTGGGGCGATGATTGGATGGGATGTGAAGATGTTTGGGATGGTGATGTGGGGCGATGATTGGATGGGAAGTGAAGATGTTTGGGATGGGTGATGTGGGGCGATGATTGGATGGGATGTGAAGATGTGAAGATGTTTGGGATGGGTGATGTGGGGCGATGATTGGATGGGATGTGAAGATGTTTGGGATGTGAAGATGTGAAGATGTTTGGGATGGTGATGTGGGGCGATGATTGGATGGGATGTGAAGATGTTTGGGATGGTGATGTGGGGCGATGATTGGATGGGATGTGAAGATGTTTGGGATGGTGATGTGGGGCGATGATTGGATGGGAAGTGAAGATGTTTGGGATGGGTGATGTGGGCCGATGATTGGATGGGATGTGAAGATGTTTGGGATGGGTGATGTGGGGCGATGATTGGATGGGATGTGAAGATGTTTGGGATGGGTGATGTGGGGCGATGATTGGATGGGATGTGAAGATGTTTGGGATGGTGATGTGGGGCGATGATTGGATGGGATGTGAAGATGTTTGGGATGGGTGATGTGGGGCGATGATTGGATGGGATGTGAAGATGTTTGGGATGTGAAGATGTGAAGATGTTTGGGATGGTGATGTGGGGCGATGATTGGATGGGATGTGAAGATGTTTGGGATGGTGATGTGGGGCGATGATTGGATGGGATGTGAAGATGTTTGGGATGGTGATGTGGGGCGATGATTGGATGGGAAGTGAAGATGTTTGGGATGGGTGATGTGGGCCGATGATTGGATGGGATGTGAAGATGTTTGGGATGGGTGATGTGGGGCGATGATTGGATGGGATGTGAAGATGTTTGGGATGGGTGATGTGGGGCGATGATTGGATGGGATGTGAAGATGTTTGGGATGGTGATGTGGGGCGATGATTGGATGGGATGTGAAGATGTTTGGGATGTGAAGATGTGAAGATGTTTGGGATGGTGATGTGGGGCGATGATTGGATGGGATGTGAAGATGTTTGGGATGGTGATGTGGGGCGATGATTGGATGGGATGTGAAGATGTTTGGGATGGGTGATGTGAAGATGTTTGGGATGGTGATGTGGGGCGATGATTGGATGGGATGTGAAGAAGTTTGGGATGGGTGATGTGAAGATGTTTGGGATGGTGATGTGGGGCGATGATTGGATGGGATGTGAAGATGTTTGGGATGTGAAGATGTGAAGATGTTTAGGATGGTGATGTGGGGCGATGATTGAATGGGATGTGAAGATGTTTGGGATGGTGATGTGGGGCGATGATTGGATGCGATGTGAAGATGTTTGGGATGGTGATGTGGGGCGATGATTGGATGGGAAGTGAAGATGTTTGGGATGGTGATGTGGGGCGATGATTGGATGGGCTGTGAAGATGTTTGGGATGTGAAGAGGTGAAGATGTTTGGGATGGTGATGTGGGGCGATGATTGGATGGGATGTGAAGATGTTTGGGATGGTGATGTGGGGCGATGATTGGATGGGATGTGAAGATGTTTGGGATGGTGATGTGGGGCGATGATTGGATGGGAAATGAAGATGTTAGGGATGGGTGATGTGGGGCGATGATTGGATGGGATGTGAAGATGTTTGGGATGGGTGATGTGGGGCGATGATTGGATGGGATGCGAAGATGTTTGGGATGTGAAGATGTGAAGATGTTTGGGATGGGTGATGTGGGGCGATGATCAGATGGGATGTGAAGATGTTTGGGATGTGAAGGTGTTTGGGATGGTGATGTGGGGCAATGATTGGATGGGATGTGAAGATGTTTGGGATGGTGATGTGGGGCGATGATTGGATGGGATGTGAAGATGTTTGGGATGGTGATGTGGGGCGATGATTGAATGGGAAGTGAAGATGTTTGGGATGGGTGATGTGGGGCGATGATTGGATGGGATGTGAAGATGTTTGGGATGGGTGATGTGGGGCGATGATTGGATGGGATGTGAAGATGTTTGGGATGGGTGATGTGGGGCGATGATTGGATGGGATGTGAAGATGTTTGGGATGTGAAGATGTGAAGATGTTTGGGATGGTGATGTGGGGCGATTATTGGATGGGATGTGAAGATGTTTGGGATGGGTGATGTGAAGATGTTTGGGATGGTGATGTGGGGCGATGATTGGAAGGGATGTGAAGATGTTTGGGATGGTGATGTGGGGCGATGATTGGATGGGATGTGAAGATGTGAAGATGTTTGGGATGGGTGATGTGAAGATGTTTGGGATGGTGATGTGGGGCGATGATTGGATGGGATGTGAAGATGTTTGGGATGGGTGATGTGAAGATGTTTGGGATGGTGATGTGGGGCGATGATTGGATGGGATGTGAAGATGTTTGGGATGGGTGATGTGAAGATGTTTGGGATGGTGATGTGGGGCGATGATTGGATGGGACGTGAAGATGTTTGGGATGGGTGATGTGAAGATGTTTGGGATGGTGATGTGGGGCGATGATTGGATGGGATATGAAGATGTTTGGGATGGTGATGTGGGGCGATGATTGGATGGGAAGTGAAGATGTTTGGGATGGGTGATGTGGGGCGATGATTGGATGGGATGTGAAGATGTTTGGGATGGGTGATGTGAAGATGTTTGGGATGGTGATGTGGGGCGATGATTGGATGGGATGTGAAGATGTTTGGGATGGGTGATGTGGGGCGATGATTGGATGGGATGTGAAGATGTTTGGGATGTGAAGATGTGAAGATGTTTGGGATGGTGATGTGAGGCGATGATTGGATGGGATGTGAAGATGTTTGGGATGGTGATGTGGGGCGATGATTGGATGGGATGTGAAGATGTTTGGGATGGTGATGTGGGGCGATGATTGGATGGGATGTGAAGATGTTTGGGATGGTGATGTGGGGCGATGATTGGATGGGATGTGAAGATGTTTGGGATGGTGATGTAGGGCGATGATTAGATGGGATGTGAAGATGTTTGGGATGTGAAGATGTGAAGATGTTTGGGATGGTGATGTGGGGCGATGATTGGATGGGATGTGAAGATGTGAAGATGTTTGGGATGGGTGATGTGGGCCGATGATTGGATGGGATGTGAAGATGTGAAGATGTTTGGGATGGGTGATGTGGGGCGATGATTGGATGGGATGTTAAAATGTGAAGATGTTTGGGATGGTGATGTGGGGCTATGATTGGATGGGATGTGAAGATGTTTGGGATGGGTGATGTAGGGCGATGATTGGATGGGATGTGAAGATGTTTGGGATGGGTGATGTGGGGCGATGATTGGATGGGATGTGAAGATGTGAAGATGTTTGGGATGGTGATGTGGGGCGATGATTGGATGGGATGTGAAGATGTTTGGGATGGTGATGTGGGGCGATGATTGGATTTGATGTGAAGATGTTTGGGATGGTGATGTGGGGCGATGATTGGATGGGATGTGAAGATGTTTGGGATGGGTGATGTGGGGCGATGATTGGATGGGATGTGAAGATGTTTGGGATGGTGATGTGGGGCGATGATTGAATGGGATGTGAAGATGTTTGGGATGGTGATGTGGGGCGATGATTGGATGGGATGTGAAGATGTTTGGGATGGTGATGTGGGGCGATGATTGGATGGGATGTGAAGATGTTTGGGATGGTGATGTGGGGCGATGATTGGATGGGATGTGAAGATGTTTGGGATGGTGATGTGGGGCGATGATTGGATGGGATGTGAAGATGTTTGGGATGGTGATGTGGGGCGATGATTGGATGGGATGTGAAGATGTGAAGATGTTTGGGATAGTGATGTGGGGCGATGATTGGATGGGATGTGAAAATGTTTGGGATGGTGATGTGGGGCGATGATTGGATGGGATGTGAAGATGTTTGGGATGGTGATGTGGGGCGATGATTGGATGGGATGTGAAGATGTGAAGATGTTTGGGATGGTGATGTGGGGCGATGATTGGATGGGATGTGAAGATGTTTGGGATGGTGATGTGGGACGATGATTGGATGGGATGTGAAGATGTTTGGGATGGTGATGTGGGGCGATGATTGGATGATATGTGAAGATGTTTGGGATGGTGATGTGGGGCGATGATTGGATGGGATGTGAAGATGTTTGGGATGGTGATGTGGGGCGATGATTGGATGGGATGTGAAGATGTTTGGGATGGTGATGTTGGGCGATGATTGGATGGGATGTGAAGATGTTTGGGATGTGAAGATGTGAAGATGTTTGGGATGGTGATGTGGGGCGATGATTGGATGGGATGTGAAGATGTTTGGGATGGTGATGTGGGACGATGATTGGATGGGATGTGAAGATGTTTGGGATGGTGATGTGGGGCGATGATTGGATGGGATGTGAAGATGTTTGGGATGGTGATGTGGGGCGATGATTGGATGGGATGTGAAGATGTTTGGGATGGTGATGTGGGGCGATGATTGGATGGGATGTGAAGATGTTTGGGATGGTGATGTGGGGCGATGATTGGATGGGATGTGAAGATGTTTGGGATGTGAAGATGTGAAGATGTTTGGGATGGTGATGTGGGGCGATGATTGGATGGGATGTGAAGATGTTTGGGATGGTGATGTGGGACGATGATTGGATGGGATGTGAAGATGTTTGGGATGGTGATGTGGGGCGATGATTGGATGGGATGTGAAGATGTTTGGGATGGTGAGGTGGGGCGATGATTGGATGGGATGTGAAGATGTTTGGGATGGTGATGTGGGGCGATGATTGGATGGGATGTGAAGATGTTTGGGATGGGTGATGTGGGGCGATGATTGGATGGGATGTGAAGATGTTTGGGATGTGAAGATGTGAAGATGTTTGGGATGGTGATGTGGGGCGATGATTGGATGGGATGTGAAGATGTTTGGGATGGTGATGTGGGGCGATGATTGGATGGGATGTGAAGATGTTTGGGATGGTGATGTGGGGCGATGATTGGATGGGAAGTGAAGATGTTTGGGATGGGTGATGTGGGCCGATGATTGGATGGGATGTGAAGATGTTTGGGATGGGTGATGTGGGGCGATGATTGGATGGGATGTGAAGATGTTTGGGATGGGTGATGTGGGGCGATGATTGGATGGGATGTGAAGATGTTTGGGATGGTGATGTGGGGCGATGATTGGATGGGATGTGAAGATGTTTGGGATGTGAAGATGTGAAGATGTTTGGGATGGTGATGTGGGGCGATGATTGGATGGGATGTGAAGATGTTTGGGATGGTGATGTGGGGCGATGATTGGATGGGATGTGAAGATGTTTGGGATGGGTGATGTGAAGATGTTTGGGATGGTGATGTGGGGCGATGATTGGATGGGATGTGAAAAAGTTTGGGATGGGTGATGTGAAGATGTTTGGGATGGTGATGTGGGGCGATGATTGGATGGGATGTGAAGATGTTTGGGATGTGAAGATGTGAAGATGTTT
Organism: Pristiophorus japonicus; assembly: GCF_044704955.1. Classification (NCBI taxonomy): domain Eukaryota; kingdom Metazoa; phylum Chordata; class Chondrichthyes; family Pristiophoridae; genus Pristiophorus; species Pristiophorus japonicus. Next base: position 3,826 of record NW_027253066.1, on the reverse strand, counting down.
AGGATGGTGATGTGGGGCGATGATTGAATGGGATGTGAAGATGTTTGGGATGGTGATGTGGGGCGATGATTGGATGCGATGTGAAGATGTTTGGGATGGTGATGTGGGGCGATGATTGGATGGGAAGTGAAGATGTTTGGGATGGTGATGTGGGGCGATGATTGGATGGGCTGTGAAGATGTTTGGGATGTGAAGAGGTGAAGATGTTTGGGATGGTGATGTGGGGCGATGATTGGATGGGATGTGAAGATGTTTGGGATGGTGATGTGGGGCGATGATTGGATGGGATGTGAAGATGTTTGGGATGGTGATGTGGGGCGATGATTGGATGGGAAATGAAGATGTTAGGGATGGGTGATGTGGGGCGATGATTGGATGGGATGTGAAGATGTTTGGGATGGGTGATGTGGGGCGATGATTGGATGGGATGCGAAGATGTTTGGGATGTGAAGATGTGAAGATGTTTGGGATGGGTGATGTGGGGCGATGATCAGATGGGATGTGAAGATGTTTGGGATGTGAAGGTGTTTGGGATGGTGATGTGGGGCAATGATTGGATGGGATGTGAAGATGTTTGGGATGGTGATGTGGGGCGATGATTGGATGGGATGTGAAGATGTTTGGGATGGTGATGTGGGGCGATGATTGAATGGGAAGTGAAGATGTTTGGGATGGGTGATGTGGGGCGATGATTGGATGGGATGTGAAGATGCTTGGGATGGGTGATGTGGGGCGATGATTGGATGGGATGTGAAGATGTTTGGGATGGGTGATGTGGGGCGATGATTGGATGGGATGTGAAGATGTTTGGGATGGGTGATGTGGGGCGATGATTGGATGGGATGTGAAGATGTTTGGGATGGGTGATGTGGGGCGATGATTGGATGGGATGTGAAGATGTTTGGGATGTGAAGATGTGAAGATGTTTGGGATGGTGATGTGGGGCGATGATTGGATGGGATGTGAAGATGTTTGGGATGGTGATGTGGGGCGATGATTGGATGGGATGTGAAGATGTTTGGGATGGTGATGTGGGGCGATGATTGGATGGGAAGTGAAGATGTTTGGGATGGGTGATGTGGGGCGATGATTGGATGGGATGTGAAGATGTGAAGATGTTTGGGATGGGTGATGTGGGGCGATGATTGGATGGGATGTGAAGATGTTTGGGATGTGAAGATGTGAAGATGTTTGGGATGGTGATGTGGGGCGATGATTGGATGGGATGTGAAGATGTTTGGGATGGTGATGTGGGGCGATGATTGGATGGGATGTGAAGATGTTTGGGATGGTGATGTGGGGCGATGATTGGATGGGAAGTGAAGATGTTTGGGATGGGTGATGTGGGGCGATGATTGGATGGGATGTGAAGATGTTTGTGATGGGTGATGTGGGGCGATGATTGGATGGGATGTGAAGATGTTTGGGATGGGTGATGTGGGGCGATGATTGGATGGGATGTGAAGATGTTTGGGATGGTGATGTGGGGCGATGATTGGATGGGATGTGAAGATGTTTGGGATGGGTGATGTGGGGCGATGATTGGATGGGATGTGAAGATGTTTGGGATGTGGAAGATGTGAAGATGTTTGGGATGGTGATGTGGGGCGATGATTGGATGGGATGTGAAGATGTTTGGGATGGTGATGTGGGGCGATGATTGGATGGGATGTGAAGATGTTTGGGATGGTGATGTGGGGCGATGATTGGATGGGAAGTGAAGATGTTTGGGATGGGTGATGTGGGCCGATGATTGGATGGGATGTGAAGATGTTTGGGATGGGTGATGTGGGGCGATGATTGGATGGGATGTGAAGATGTTTGGGATGGGTGATGTGGGGCGATGATTGGATGGGATGTGAAGATGTTTGGGATGGTGATGTGGGGCGATGATTGGATGGGATGTGAAGATGTTTGGGATGTGAAGATGTGAAGATGTTTGGGATGGTGATGTGGGGCGATGATTGGATGGGATGTGAAGATGTTTGGGATGGTGATGTGGGGCGATGATTGGATGGGATGTGAAGATGTTTGGGATGGGTGATGTGAAGATGTTTGGGATGGTGATGTGGGGCGATGATTGGATGGGATGTGAAGAAGTTTGGGATGGGTGATGTGAAGATGTTTGGGATGGTGATGTGGGGCGATGATTGGATGGGATGTGAAGATGTTTGGGATGTGATTGAGGGATGGGTGGTGAAGATGTTTAGGATGGTGATGTGGGCGATGATTGAATGGGATGTGAAGATGTTTGGGATGGTGATGTGGGGCGATGATTGGATGGGATGTGAAGATGTTTGGGATGGTGATGTGGGGCGATGATTGGATGGGAAGTGAAGATGTTTGGGATGGTGATGTGGGGCGATGATTGGATGGAATGTGAAGATGTTTGGGATGTGAAGAGGTGAAGATGTTTGGGATGGTGATGTGGGGCGATGATTGGATGGGATGTGAAGATGTGAAGAGTTTGGGATGGGTGATGTGGGGCGATGATTGGATGGGATGTGAAGATGTTTGGGATGGTGATGTGGGGCGATGATTGGATGGGATGTGAAGATGTTTGGGATGGGTGATGTGGGGCATGATTGGATGGGATGTGAAGATGTTTGGGATGGGTGATGTGGGGCGATGATTGGATGGGATGTGAAGATGTTTGGGATGGGTGATGTGAAGATGTGAAGATGTTTGGGATGGGTGATGTGGGGCGATGATTGGATGGGATGTGAAGATGTTTGGGATGTGGTTTGGGATGGGTGATGTGGGGCGATGATTGGATGGGATGTGAAGATGTTTGGGATGGTGATGTGGGGCGATGATTGGATGGGATGTGAAGATGTTTGGGATGGTGATGTGGGGGTGTGGCGATGATTGGATGGGATGTGAAGATGTTTGGGATGGTGATGTGGGGCGATGATTGGATGGGATGTGAAGATGTTTGGGATGGGTGATGTGGGGCGATGATTGGATGGGATGTGAAGATGTTTGGGATGGGTGATGTGGGGCGATGATTGGATGGGATGTGAAGATGTTTGGGATGGTGATGTGAAGATGTTTGGGATGGTGATGTGGGCGATGATTGGATGGGATGTGAAGATGTTTGGGATGGGTGATGTGAAGATGTTTGGGATGGTGATGTGGGGCGATGATTGGATGGGATGTGAAGATGTTTGGGATGGTGATGTGGGGCCGATGATTGGATGGGATGTGAAGATGTTTGGGATGGGTGATGTGAAGATGTTTGGGATGGTGATGTGGGGCGATGATTGGATGGGATGTGAAGATGTTTGGGATGGGTGATGTGAAGATGTTTGGGATGGTGATGTGGGGCGATGATTGGATGGGATGTGAAGATGTTTGGGATGGTGATGTGAAGATGTTTGGGATGGTGATGTGGGGCGATGATTGGATGGGATTGAAGATGTATGGGTGATGTGAAGATGTTTGGGATGGTGATGTGGGGCGATGATTGGATGGGATGTGAAGATGTTTGGGATGGTGATGTGGGGCGATGATTGGATGGGATGTGAAGATGTTTGGGATGGTGATGTGGGCGATGATTGGATGGGATGTGAAGATGTTTGGGATGTGTGATGTGAAGATGTTTGGGATGGTGATGTGGGGCGATGATTGGATGGGATGTGAAGATGTTTGGGATGGTGATGTGGGCGATGATTGGATGGGATGTGAAGATGTTTGGGATGTTGTATGTGATGTGGAATGAAGATGTTTGGGATGGTGATGTGGGCGATGATTGGATGGGGGGGATGAAGATGTTTGGATGGTGATGTGGGGCGATGATTGGATGGGATGTGAAGATGTTTGGGAT
>NW_027253065.1:0-18269 GCF_044704955.1 Pristiophorus japonicus | reverse complement strand
GAGAGACTGACAGGAGGGGCTGCGGTCAGAGAGAGAGAGACTGACAGGAGGGGCTGGGGTCAGAGAGAGAGAGAGAGAGAGAGACTGACAGGAAGGGCTGGGGTCAGAGAGAGAGAGAGTGAGAGAGAGACTGACAGGAGGGGCTGCGGTCAGAGAGAGAGAGAGAGAGAGAGAGAGACTGACAGGAGGGGCTGGGGTCGGAGAGAGAGAGAGAGAGAGACAGGAGGGGCTGGGGTCGGAGAGAGAGATTGACAGGGAGAGAGAGATTGACGGAGAGAGAGAGAGAGAGAGAGACTGACAGAGAGAGAGACTGACAGGAGGGGCTGGGGTCAGAGAGAGAGAGAGAGAGAGACTGACAGGAGATGCTGGGGTCAGAGAGAGAGAGAGAGACAGACTGACAGGAGGGGCTGGGGTCAGAGAGGAGAGAGACTGACAGGAGGGGCTGGGGTCAGAGAGAGAGAGAGAGGGAGACTGACAGGAGGGGCTGGGGTCAGAGAGAGAGAGACTGACAGGAGGGGCTGGGGTCAGAGAGAGAGAGAGACTGACAGGAGGGGCTGGGGTCGGAGAGAGAGAGAGAGAGAGAGAGAGAGACAGGAGGGGCTGGGGTGGGAGAGAGGGAGAGAGACTGACAGGAGGGGCTGGGGTCAGAGAGAGAGAGAGACTGACAGGAGGGGCTGAGGTCAGAGAGAGAGAGAGAGAGAGAGAGAGAGAGTGAGAGAGACTGACAGGAGGGGCTGGGGTCAGAGAGAGAGAGAGAGAGAGAGAGATACTGACAGGAGGGGCTGGGGTCAGAGAGAGAGAGAGAGAGAGAGAGAGAGAGAGAGACTGACAGGAGGGGCTGTGGTCAGAGAGAGAGAGAGAGAGAGAGACTGACAGGAGGGGCTGGGGTCATAGAGAGAGAGAGAGACTGACAGGAGCGGCTGGGGTCAGAGAGAGAGAGAGAGAGAGAGACTGACAGGAGTGGCTGGGGTCAGAGAGAGAGAGAGAGAGAGACTGACAGGAGGGGCTGGGGTCAGAGAGAGAGAGAGAGAGAGAGACTGACTGACTGACAGGAGGGGCTGAGGTCAGAGAGAGAGAGAGAGAGAGAGAGAGAGAGACTGACAGGAGGGGCTGGGTTCAGAGAGAGAGAGAGAGAGAGAGAGACTGACAGGAGGGGCTGGGGTCAGAGAGAGAGAGAGAGAGACTGACAGGAGGGGCTGGGGTCAGAGAGAGAGAGAGAGAGAGAGACTGACAGGAGCGGCTGGGGAGAGAGAGAGAGAGAGACTGACAGGAGGGGCTGGGGTCAGAGAGAGAGAGAGACTGACAGGAGGGGCTGGGGTCGGAGAGAGAGAGAGAGAGAGAGAGAGACAGGAGGGGCTGGGGTCAGAAAGAGAGAGAGAGAGAGAGAGAGACTGACAGGAGGGGCTGGGGTCAGAGAGAGAGAGAGAGAGAGAGTGAGAGAGAGACTGACAGGAGGGACTGGGGTCAGAGAGAGAGAGACTGACAGGAGGGGCTGGGGTCGGAGAGAGAGAGACTGACAGGAGGGGCTGGGGTCGGAGAGAGAGAGAGATAGAGCGAGACAGGAGGGGCTGGCGTCAGAGAGAGAGAGAGAGAGACTGACAGGAGGGGCTGGGGTCAGAGAGAGAGAGAGAGAGAGAGAGACTGACAGGAGTGGCTGGGGTCAGAGAGAGAGAGAGAGAGAGAGAGAGAGAGACAGGAGGGGCTGGGGTCAGAAAGAGAGAGAGAGAGAGAGAGAGACTGACAGGAGGGGCTGGGGTCAGAGAGAGAGAGAGAGAGAGAGAGAGACTGACTGACAGGAGGGGCTGAGGTCAGAGAGAGAGAGAGAGAGAGAGACTGACAGGAGGGGCTGGGGTCAGAGAGAGAGAGAGAGAGAGACAGGAGGGGCTGGGGTCAGAGAGAGGGAGAGAGTGAGAGACAGGAGGGGCTGGGGTCAGAGAGAGAGAGAGAGAGAGACTGACAGGAGGGTTGGGGTCAGAGAGAGAGACTGACAGGAGGGGCTGGGGTCAGAGAGAGAGAGACTGACAGGAGCGGCTGGGGTCAGAGAGAGAGAGAGAGAGAGACTGACAGGAGGGGCTGGGGTCAGAGAGAGAGAGAGAGAGAGAGAGACTGACAGGAGGGGCTGGGGTCGGAGAGAGAGAGAGACAGGAGGGGCTGGGGTCGGAGAGAGAGAGAGAGAGAGAGAGACAGGAGGGGCTGGGGTCAGAGAGAGGAAGAGAGGGAGAGAGAGAGAGAGACTGACAGGAGGGGCTGGGGTCAGAGAGAGAGAGAGAGAGAGAGAGAGACTGACAGGAGGGGCTGGGGTCAGAGAGAGAGAGAGAGACTGACCGGAGGGTCTGGGGTCGGAGAGAGAGAGAGAGAGAGAGAGAGAGAGACAGGAGGGGCTGGAGTCGGAGAGAGAGAGAGAGAGAGAGAGAGAGAGAGAGAGAGACTGACAGGAGGGGCTGGGTTCGGAGAGAGAGAGAGAGAGAGAGAGAGAGAGAGAGACAGGAGGGGCTGGGGTCAGAGAGAGGGAGAGAGAGAGAGACTGACAGGAGGGGCTGGGGTCAGAGAGAGAGAGAGAGAGACTGACAGGAGGGGCTGGGGTCAGAGAGAGAGAGAAAGAGACTGACAGGAGGGGCTGGGGTCAGAGAGAGAGAGAGAGAGAGAGACTGACAGGAGGGGCTGGGGTCAGAGAGAGAGAGAGAGAGACTGACAGGAGGGGCTGGGGTCAGAGAGAGAGAGAGAGAGAGAGAGAGAGAGAGACTGACAGGAGGGGCTGGGGTCAGAGAGAGAGAGAGAGACTGACAGGAGGGGCTCGGGTCAGAGAGAGAGAGAGACTGACAGGAGGGGCTGGGGTCGGAGAGAGAGAGAGAGAGAGAGAGAGAGAGAGGAGGGGCTAGGGTCAGAGAGAGAGAGAGACTGACAGGAGGGGCTGGGGTCAGAGAGAGGGAGAGAGACTAACAGGAGGGGCTGGGGTCAGAGAGAGAGAGAGAGAGAGAGAGAGAGAGAAAGACTGACAGGAGGGGCTATGGTCAGAGAGAGAGAGAGAGAGAGAGAGAGAGAGACTGACAGGAGGGGCTGGGGTCAGAGAGAGAGAGAGAGAGAGAGAGACTGACAGGAGGGGCTGGGGTCGGAGAGAGAGAGAGTGAGAGAGAGACTGACAGGAGGGGCTGGGGTCGGAGAGAGAGAGAGAGAGAGACTGACAGGAGGGGCTGGGGTCAGAGAGAGAGAGAGAGAGACTGACAGGAGGGGCTGGGGTCAGAGAGAGAGAGAGTGAGAGAGAGACTGACAGGAGGGGCTGGGGTCGGAGAGAGAGAGAGAGAGAGAGAGAGAGAGAGAGACAGGAGGGGCTGGGGTCAGAGAGAGAGAGAGAGAGAGAGAGAGACTGACAGGAGGGGCTGGGGTCGGAGAGAGAGAGAGAGAGAGAGAGAGAGAGACAGGAGGGGCTGGGGTCAGAGAGAGAGAGAGAGAGACTGACAGGAGGGGCTGGGGTCAGAGAGAGAGAGAGAGACTGACAGGAGGGGCTGGGGTCAGAGAGAGAGAGAGAGAGAGACTGACCGGAGGGGCTGGGGTCGGAGAGAGAGAGAGAGAGAGAGAGAGAGAGAGAGAGAGAGAGACAGGAGGGGCTGGGGTCAGAGAGAGGGAGAGAGAGAGAGACTGACAGGAGGGGCTGGGGTCAGAGAGAGAGAGAGAGAGAGAGAGAGAGAGACTGACAGGAGGGGCTGGGGTCAGAGAGAGAGAAAGAGACTGACAGGAGGGGCTGGGGTCAGAGAGAGAGAGAGAGAGAGAGAGAGAGACTGACAGGAGGGGCTGGGGTCAGAGAGAGAGAGAGAGAGAGAGAGAGTGACAGGAGGGGCTGGGGTCAGAGAGAGAGAGAGAAACTGACAGGAGGGGCTGGGGTCAGAGAGAGAGAGAGAGAGAGAGACTGACAGGAGGGGCTGGGGTCAGAGAGAGAGAGAGAGAGAGAGAGAGACTGACAGGAGGGGCTGGGGTCAGAGAGAGAGAGAGAGAGAGAGAGAGACTGACAGGAGGGGCTGGGGTCAGAGAGAGAGAGAGAGACTGACAGGAGGGGCTGGGGTCAGAGAGAGAGAGAGAGAGACTGACAGGAGGGGCTGGGGTCAGAGAGAGGGAGAGAGAGAGAGACTGACAGGAGGGGCTGGGGTCGGAGAGAGAGAGAGAGAGAGAGAGACTGACAGGAGGGGCTGAGGTCAGAGAGAGAGAGAGAGTGAGAGAGACTGACAGGAGGGGCTGGGGTCAGAGAGAGAGAGAGAGAGAGAGAGAGAGAGACTGACAGGAGGGGCTGGGGTCAGAGAGTGAGAGAGAGAGAGAGAGAGAGAGACTGACAGGAGGGGCTGGGGTCAGAGAGAGAGAGACAGAGACTGACAGGAGGGGCTGGGGTCAGAGAGAGAGAGAGAGAGACTGACAGGAGGGGCTGGGGTCAGAGAGAGAGAGAGAGAGAGAGAGAGAGAGAGAGACTGACAGGAGGGGCTGGGGTCAGAGAGAGAGAGAGACTGACAGGAGGGGCTGGGGTCGGAGAGAGAGATTGACAGGGAGAGAGAGATTGACAGGGAGAGAGAGAGAGACTGAGAGAGAGAGAGAGACTGACAGAGAGAGAGAGAGAGAGAGAGAGAGACTGACAGGAGTGGCTGGGGTCAGAGAGAGAGAGACAGAGACTGACAGGAGGGGCTGGGGTCAGAGAGAGAGAGAGAGAGACTGACAGGAGGGGCTGGGGTCAGAGAGAGAGAGAGAGAGAGAGAGAGAGACTGACAGGAGGGGCTGGGGTCAGAGAGAGAGAGAGACTGACAGGAGGGGCTGGGGTCGGAGAGAGAGATTGACAGGGAGAGAGAGAGAGAGACAGAGAGAGAGAGAGAGACTGACAGAGAGAGAGAGAGAGAGAGAGAGAGAGAGAGACTGACAGGAGGGGCTGGGGTCAGAGAGAGAGAGAGAGAGAGACTGACAGGAGTGGCTGGGGTCAGAGAGAGAGAGAGAGAGAGAGACTGACACGAGGGGCTGGGGTCAGAGAGAGAGAGAGAGACTGACAGGAGTGGCTGGGGTCAGAGAGAGAGAGAGAGAGAGAGAGAGTGAGACTGACGGGAGGGGCTGGGGTCAGAGAGAGAGACTGACGGGAGGGGCTGGGGTCAGAGAGAGAGAGACTGACAGGAGCGGCTGGGGTCAGAGAGAGAGAGAGAGACTGACAGGAGGGGCTGGGGTCAGAGAGAGAGAGAGAGAGAGACTGACAGGAGGGGCTGGGGTCAGAGAGAGAGAGAGAGAGAGAAAGGAGGGGCTGGGGTCAGAGAGAGAGAGAGAGAGAGAGAGAGAGACTGGAGGTCAGAGAGGGAGAGGGAGAGGGAGAGGGAGAGGGAGAGGGAGAGAAAGAGAGAGAGAGAGAGAGAGAGAGAGAGAGACGGGGCTGGGGTCAGAGAGAGAGAGAGAGAGAGAGAAAGACTGACAGTTGGGGCTGGGGTCGGAGAGAGAGAGAGAGACTGACAGGAGGGGCTGGGGTCAGAGAGAGAGAGAGAGAGAGACTGACAGGAGGGGCTGGGGTCAGAGATAGAGAGAGAGAGACTGACAGGAGGGGCTGGGGTCAGAGAGAGAGAGACTGACAGGAGGGGCTGGGGTCAGAGAGAGAGAGGGAGAGAGAGAGAGAGACTGACAGGAGGGGCTGGGGTCAGAGAGAGAGAGAGAGAGAGAAAGACTGGAGGTCAGAGAGGGAGAGGGAGAGGGGGAGAGAGAGAGAGAGAAACGGGGCTGGGGTCAGAGAGAGAGAGAGAGAGAGAGAGAGAGAGACTGACAGGAGGGGCTGGGGTCAGAGAGAGAGAGAGACTGACAGGAGGGGCTGGGGTCAGCGAGAGAGAGAGAGACTGACAGGAAGGGCTGGGGTCAGAGAGAGAGAGAGAGAGAGAGAGAGAGACTGACAGGAGTGGCTGGGTCAGAGAGAGAGAGAGACTGACAGGAGGGGCTGGGGTCAGAGAGAGAGAGAGACTGACAGGAGGGGCTGGGGTCACAGAGAGAGAGAGAGACTGACAGGAGGGGCTGGGGTCGGAGAGAGAGAGAGAGAGAGAGAGAGAGACAGGAGTGGCTGGGGTCGGAGAGAGAAAGAGAGAGAGAGAGTGACAGGAGGGGCTGGGGTCAGAGAGAGAGAGAGAGAGAGAGAGACTGGAGGGGCTGGGGTCAGAGAGAGAGAGACTGACAGGAGGGGCTGGGGTCAGAGAGAGAGAGAGAGACTGACAGGAGGGGCTGGGGTCGGAGAGAGAGAGTGAGAGAGGGAGCGAGACTGACAGGAGGGGCTGCGGTCAGAGAGAGAGAGAGAGAGAGACAGGAGGGGCTGGGGTCAGAGAGAGAGACTGACAGGAGGGGCTGGGGTCAGAGAGAGAGAGAGAGACTGACAGGAGGGGCAGGGGTCAGAGAGAGAGAGAGAGAGACTGACAGGAGGGGCTGGGGTCAGAGAGAGAGAGAGACTGACAGGAGGGGCTGGGGTCAGAGAGAGAGAGAGACTGACAGGAGGGGCTGGGGTCAGAGAGAGAGAGAGAGAGACTGACAGGAGGGGCTGGGGTCAGAGAGAGAGAGAGAGAGAGAGAGAGACTGACAGGAGGGCAGGGGTCAGAGAGAGAGAGAGAGAGAGAGAGAGAGAGACTGACAGGAGGGGCTGGGTCAGAGAGAGAGAGAGAGACTGACAGGAGGGGCAGGGGTCAGAGAGAGAGAGAGAGACTGACAGGAGGGGCTGGGGTCGGAGAGAGAGAGAGAGAGAGAGAGAGAGAGACAGGAGTGGCTGGGGTCGGAGAGAGAAAGAGAGAGAGAGTGACAGGAGGGGCTGGGGTCGGAGAGAGAGAGAGAGAGAGAGAGAGAGACAGGAGTGGCTGGGGTCGGAGAGAGAAAGAGAGAGAGAGTGACAGGAGGGGCTGGGGTCGGAGAGAGAGAGAGAGAGAGAGAGACTGGAGGGGCTGGGGTCGGAGAGAGGGAGAGAGACTGACAGGAGGGGCTGGGGTCAGAGAGAGAGAGAGAGACTGACAGGAGGGGCTGGGGTCAGAGAGAGAGAGAGAGAGAGTGAGAGAGGGAGCGAGACTGACAGGATGGGCTGCGGTCAGAGAGAGAGAGAGAGAGACAGGAGGGGCTGGGGTCAGAGAGAGAGACTGACAGGAGGGGCTGGGGTCAGAGAGAGAGAGAGAGAGACTGACAGGAGGGGCTGGGGTCAGAGAGAGAGAGAGAGACTGACAGGAGGGGCAGGGGTCAGAGAGAGAGAGAGAGAGAGAGACTGACAGGAGGGGCTGGGGTCAGAGAGAGAGAGAGACTGACAGGAGGGGCTGGGGTCAGAGAGAGAGAGAGAGAGACTGACAGGAGGGGCTGGGGTCAGAGAGAGAGAGAGAGAGAGAGAGAGAGACTGACAGGAGGGGCAGGGGTCAGAGAGAGAGAGAGAGAGAGAGAGAGAGAGACTGACAGGAGGGGCTGGGTCAGAGAGAGAGAGAGAGACTGACAGGAGGGACTGGGGTCAGAGAGAGAGAGAGAGACTGACAGGAGGGGCAGGGGTCAGAGAGAGAGAGAGAGAGAGAGAGAGAGAGAGAGCCAGACTGACAGGAGTGGCTGGGGTCAGAGGGAGGGAGAGAGAGAGAGAAATACAGGAGGGGCTGGGCTCAGAGAGAGAGAGAGAGAGATACTGACAGGAGGGGCTGGGGTCAGAGAGAGAGAGAGAGAGAGAGAGAGAGAGAGACTGACTGACAGGAGGGGCTGAGGTCAGAGAGAGAGAGAGAGAGAGAGAGACTGACAGGAGGGGCTGGGGTCAGAGAGAGAGAGAGAGAGAGAGACTGACAGGAGGGGCTGGGGTCAGAGAGAGAGAGAGAGGAGAGAGAGAGACTGACAGGAGGGGCAGGGGTCAGAGAGAGAGAGAGAGAGAGAGAGAGAGACTGACAGGAGTGGCTGGGGTCAGAGGGAGGGAGGGAGAGAGAGAGAGAGAAATACAGGAGGGCCAGGGGTCAGAGAGAGAGAGAGAGAGTAAGACTGACAGGAGGGGCTGGGGTCAGAGAGAGAGAGAGAGACTGACAGGAGGGGCTGGGGTCAGAGAGAGAGAGGGAGAGAGAGAGAGAGAGAGACTGACAGGAGGGGCTGGGGTCAGAGAGAGAGAGAGACTGACAGGAGGGGCTGGGGTCAGAGAGAGAGAGAGAGAGAGAGACTGACAGGAGGGGCTGGGGTCAGAAAGAGAGAGAGAGAGAGAGAGAGAGAGAGGGAGAGAGAGAGAGACTGACTGACTGACAGGAGGGGCTGGGGTCAGAGAGAGAGAGGGAGAGACTGACAGGAGGGGCTGGGGTCAGAGAGAGGGAGGGAGAGAGAGACTGACAGGAGGGGCTGGGGTCAGAGAGAGAGAGAGACTGACAGGAGGGGCTGGGGTCAGAGAGAGAGAGAGAGAGAGAGACTGACAGGAGGGGCTGGGGTCAGAAAGAGAGAGAGAGAGAGAGAGAGACTGACAGGAGGGGCTGGGGTCAGAGAGAGAGAGAGAGAGAGAGAGAGAGACTGACAGGAGGGACTGGGGTCAGAGAGAGAGAGAGAGAGAGAGAGAGAGAGACTGACTGGAGGAGGGGCTGGGGTCAGAGAGAGAGAGAGAGAGAGAGGGAGACTGACAGGAGGGGCTGGTGTCAGAGAGAGAGAGAGAGAGAGAGAGACAGGAGGGGCTGGGGTCAGAGAGAGAGAGAGCGCAAGACTGACATGAGGGGCTGAGGTCAGAGAGAGAGAGACTGACAGGAGAGGCTGGGGTCAGAGAGAGAGAGCGAGAGAGAGATACTGACAGGTGGGGCTGGGGTCATAGAGAGAGAGAGAGAGAGGGAGAGGGAGACAGAGACAGACAGAGACAGACAGGGATAGGAGGGGCTGGGCTCAGAGAGTGAGAGAGAAACTGAGTGAGGACTGGTGTTGGTCCAGATCACTTTGCAGAGACATGAGCTGGACATTGTGACCATGGAAATGAGCAGAGGAGCCACTCTGTGCTCCTTCCTGCCCCTGGCTCCTCGCATGTGCGCCATGGAGGGATACAGTGTGGTTGGAAGAATGGGGAGTGACAATATAAACTAAATGTTAGTTATTCAGAGGAACAGGGAGACCTGGGGGTGTCTGTGCACAATTATATGCAGTTGGCAGGGCATGTTGAGAAGGCAGTTATAAAAAACAGGTGCTGTCTTTGGCTTTATTTAAACACGGGCACCATACCAATGCTAGGAAGTTATGCTGAACCTTTATTAAACACTGGTGAGGACTCAGCTGGAGTATTGTGTTCAGTCCGGACACCACACTTGAGGAAGCTTGGCTTTAAAGCTCCCCCTTGGTTGAATAGCCTGGTGATGTTTACACATAACAGGATTTGCACACGAGTGTGCCCTCACCTGCAAAGCCAGCCAACAGCCATGGGCAGTGTTTGGGAACACAGAGCTGGGGCCAAGCACCCACAGAGGGTACAATGCTCGGGTTGTATTCTTAGCTAAATCGGACCGACAATCGTTGTTTCCAGTGCTCTACAGTGAGGGGCCCCAGAAAGCTGTACCGTTCCCCGTCTCAGTATCAACAACTTGTATCGTCAAATGTCCCAAGGTGTTACCATAGAAAGTTTGACCAAGCTGTGTACGGAGAAATTAGGACAGGAAAAGTGTAGGTTTTGAGGAGAAGCTTAAAGGAGGAGAGAGATGCGGAGAGGTTTAGGAAGGGAATTCCAGAGCTTGGGGCCTAGGCAATGATTGAGTGATTAAAATCGATGACGCTCAAGAGGGCAGAGTTAGAGGAGCGCAGATATCCCGGGGGTTGTAGGGCTGGAGGAGGTTACAGAGATAGGGAGTGGTGTAGGGGCTGGAGGAGGTTACAGAAATAGGGAGGTGTGTAGGGCTGGAGGAGGTTACAGAGATGGGGAGGGGTGTCGGGCTGGAGGAGGTTACAGAGATAGGGAGGGGTGTAGGGGCTGGAGGTGGTTACAGAGATAGGGAGGGGTGTAGGGGCTGGAGGAGGTTACAGAGATAGGGAGGGGTGTAGGGGCTGGAGGAGGTTACAGAGATAGGGACGGGTGTAGGGCTGGAGGAGGTTACAGAGATAGGGAGGCGTGTAGGGGCTGGAGGAGGTTACAGAGATAGGGAGGGGTGGTGGGCTGGAGGAGGTTAGAGATAGGGAGGGGTGTGGGGCTGGAGGAGGTTACAAAGATAGGGAGGGGTGTAGGGGCTGGAGGAGGTTACAGAGATAGAGAGGGGTGTAGGGTTGGAGGAGATTACAGAAATAGGGAGGGGTGTAGGGGCTGGAGGGGGTTACAGAGATAGGGAGGGGTGTGGGGCTGGAGGAGGTTACAAAGATAGGGAGGGGTGTAGGGCTGGAGGAGGTTACAGAGATAGGGAGGGGTGTAGGGGCTGGAGGAGGTTACAGAGATAGGGAGGGGTATAGGGCTGGAGGAGATTACAGAGATAGGGAGGGGTGTAGGGGCTGGAAGAGGTTACAGAGATAGGGAGGGATGTAGAGGCTGGAGGAGGTTACAGAGATAGGGAGCGGTGTAGGGGCTGGAGGAGGTTACAGAGATAGGGAGGGATGTAGGGGCTGGAGGGGGTTACAGAGATAGGGAGGGGTATAGGGCTGGAGGAGGTTACAGAGTTAGGGAGGGGTGTAGGGGCTGGAGGAGGTTACAGAGTTAGGGAGGGGTGTAGAGGCTGGAGGAGGTTACAGAGATAGGGAGCGGTGTAGGGGCTGGAGGAGGTTACAGAGATAGGGAGGGGTTTAGGGCTGGAGGAGGTTACAGAGATAGGGAGGGATGTAGGGGCTGGAGGAGGTTAGAGATAGGGAGGGGTGTAGGGCTGGAGGAGGTTACAGAGATAGGGAGGGGTGTCGGGGCTTGAGGTGGTTACAGAGATAGGGAGGGGTGTAGGGCTGGAGGAGGTTACAGAGATAGGGAGGGGTGTAGGGGCTGGAGGGACTGAAACACAAAGATGCGAATTGTAAAGTGGAGGTGTTGTTGGACCGGGAGCCAGCGCAGGTCAGCGAGCACAGGGTATTGTGTGAGCGGGACTCGGTGTGACTACACTCTGCTTCTCTTTTCCTCTAACTGTGCTTTACACTTCGCAGCTTGTTATTCCCACACCTCCACCTTCGGTTCTCCATCGCAGTCCCGCGACTTGAAGCTCCCTTGGTTAAGCAGGCAGGGATGAATGTCAATCCTTGGATCACCAAGTTTTCCGGCCCGAATCCGGCAGCCGATCCTAGGAGGATGAGGAGGATCATCGCAGAGGATCCCGAGTGGTCACTGGCCACGATCCCACTGCTTTCCGACCTCTGCATCAACCACATCGTGAAGAACTTCACTGGTGAGTGGGTGTCAAATCCTGCCGATAGTGCCGGGCAGACTGGAAGTCTCTCCGTCACTCCCCGAGCCCGGGATTGGAGAGTGGGAGTCTCTCCGTCACTCCCCGAGCCCGGGATTGGAGAGCGGGAGTCTCTCCGTCACTCCCCGAGCCCGGGATTGGAGAGCGGGAGTCTCTCCATCACTCCCCGAGCCCGGGATTGGAGAGCGGGAGTCTCTCCGTCACTCCCCGAGCCCGAGATTGGAGAGCGGGAGTCTCTCCGTCACTCCCCGAGCCCGGGATTGGAGAGCGGGAGTCTCTCCGTCACTCCCCGAGCCCGGGATTGGAGAGCGGGAGTCTCTCCGTCACTCCCCGAGCCCGGGATTGGAGAGCGGGAGTCTCTCCGTCACTCCCCGAGCCCGGGATTGGAGAGCGGGAGTCTCTCCGTCACTCCCCGAGCCCGGGATTGGAGAGCGGGAGTCTCTCCGTCACTCCCCGAGCCCGGGATTGGAGAGCGGGAGTCTCTCCGTCACTCCCCGAGCCCGGGATTGGAGAGCGGGAGTCTCTCCGTCACTCCCCGAGCCCGGGATTGGAGAGCGGGAGTCTCTCCGTCACTCCCCGAGCCCGGGATTGGAGAGCGGGAGTCTCTCCGTCACTCCCCGAGCCCGGGATTGGAGAGCGGGAGTCTCTCCGTCACTCCCTGAGCCCGGGAGTGTGAGTGTGGAAGTCTCTCCGTCACTTCCCGAGCCCGGGATTGGAGAGCGGGAGTCTCTCCGTCACTCCCCGAGCCCGGGATTGGAGAGCGGGAGTCTCTCCGTCACTCCCCGAGCCCGGGATTGGAGAGCGGGAGTCTCTCCGTCACTCCCCGAGCCCGGGATTGGAGAGCGGGAGTCTCTCCGTCACTCCCCGAGCCCGGGATTGGAGAGCGGGAGTCTCTCCGTCACTCCCCGAGCCCGGGATTGGAGAGCGGGAGTCTCTCCGTCACTCCCCGAGCCCGGGATTGGACAGCGGGAGTCTCTCCGTCACTCCCCGAGCCCGGGATTGGAGAGCGGGAGTCTCTCCGTCACTCCCCGAGCCCGGGAGTGTGAGTGGGGAAGTCTCTCCGTCACTCCCCGAGCCCGGGATTGGAGAGCGGGAGTCTCTCCGTCACTCCCCGAGCCCGGGATTGGAGAGCGGGAGTCTCTCCGTCACTCCCCGAGCCCGGGATTGGAGAGCGGGAGTCTCTCCGTCACTCCCCGAGCCCGGGATTGGAGAGCGGGAGTCTCTCCGTCACTCCCCGAGCCCGGGAGTGTGAGTGTGGAAGTCTCTCCGTCACTCCCCGAGCCCGGGATTGGAGAACGGGAGTCTCTCCGTCACTCCCTGAGCCCGGGAGTGTGAGTGTGGAAGTCTCCCGGTCACTCCCCAAGGGCGGGAGTCTCCCCGTCACTCCCTGGGATTGTGAGTATGGAAGTCTCCCGGTCACTCCCCGAGGGCGGGATTGGAGACTGGGAGTCTCCCCGTCACTCCCCGGGATTGTGAGTGTGGAAGTCTCCCGGTCACTCCCCAAGGGCGGGAGTCTCCCCGTCACTCCCTGGGATTGTGAGTATGGAAGTCTCCCGGTCACTCCCCGAGGGCGGGGGTCTCCCCGTCACTCCCCGAGCCCGGGATTGTGAGTGTAGGAGTTTCCCCGTCACTCCCCAGGATTGTGAGTGTGGGAGTCTCCCGGTCACTCCCCGGGATTGTGAGTGTGGGAGTCTCCCGGTCACTCCCCGAGCCCGAGATTGTGAGTGTGGAAGTCTCCCCGTCACTCCCTGAGCCCGGGATTGTGAGTGTGGAAGTCTCCCCGTCACTCCCTGAGCCCGGGATTGTGAGTGTGGAAGTCTCCCCGTCACTCCCTGAGCCCGGGATTGTGAGTGTGGAAGTCTCCCCGTCACTCCCTGAGCCCGGGATTGTGAGTGTGGAAGTCTCCCCGTCACTCCCTGAGTCCGGGATTGTGAGTGTGGAAGTCTCCCCGTCACTCCCTGAGCCCGGGATTGGAGAGCGGGAGTCTCCCGGTCACTCCCTGAGCCCGGGATTGTGAGTGTGGAAGTCTCCCCGTCACTCCCTGAGCCCGGGATTGGGGAGTGGGAGTGTGTGCACATGCGTGCGAGCGCGGGGAGGGAGGGGAGTGCGAGCGCGGGGGGGGGGGGGGGAGGTGGGAGTGCGAGTGCGGGGGGGGGCGGGGGGAGGGGACTGCGAGTGCGGGGGGGGAGGCAGAAGAGGAGGAGAGGGAGAGCTAGCGGAAGGGAGGGCGAGGGTGGGAGAGGGACCGGGAGGGAGAGGGAGTGAGCGGGAGCGAGCAGGAGAGTGAGTGTGTGAGAGGGAGTGAGTGTGTGAGGGGGAGTGTGTGCACGTGAGGGGGAGCGGGTGTGAGTGTGTGTGCGAGAGGGTGAGCGGGCGCGAGAGGGTGAGCGGGCGCGAGAGGGTGAGCGGGCGCGAGAGGGGGAGCGGGCGCGAGAGGGGGAGCGGGCGCGAGAGGGTGAGGGGGAGCGGGCGCGAGAGGGGGAGCGAGCGGGTGACCGGGAGCGAGCGGGCGCGAGAGGGTGAGCGGGTGCGAGAGGGTGCGGGGGAGCGGGCGCGAGAGGGGGAGTGGGCGCGAGCGGGTGAGGGTGAGCGAGCGGGTGAGGGTGGGCGGGCGCGAGAGGGGGAGCGGGCGCGAGAGGGGGAGCGGGCGCGAGAGGGTGCGGGGGAGCGAGCGGGTGAGGGGGAGCGGGTGCGAGCGAGCAGGTAAGGGGGAGGGTGAGCGAGCGGGTGATGGGAAGGGTGAGCGGGTGAGGGGGAGCGAGCGGGTGAGGGTGGGCGAGGGGGAGGGGGAGCGAGCGGCCGAGTGGGAGCCGGTGCATGAGTGTGTGTGTGAGGGGGAGCGGGTGTGTGAGTGATGGTGAGTGTGTGTGTGATGGTGAGTGTGTGTGTGAGGGGAGTGAGTGTGAGTGGACATATGCTCCAAAGTCCCTTTGTTCCTTACACTTCTCCGGATTGAATTCCATTTGCCACTGTTCTGCCCACCTGATATCTTCCTGCAGTCTACAGCTTTCTTCTTCATTATCAACCACACAACCAATTTTTGTATCATCTGCAAACATCTTAATCATACCCTCTACATTCAAGTCTAAATCATTGGTATCAACCACAAAAAGCAAGGGACCCAGTACTGAGCCCTGTGGAACCCCACTGAAAACATCCTTCCAGTCACAAAGCACCCATCGACCATTACCCTTTGCTTCCTGCCTCTGAGACAATTTTGGATCCAGCTTGTCACTTTGCCCTGGATCCCATGGGCTTTTACTTTCGTGACCAGTCTGCCATGTGGGATCTTATCAAAGGCCTTGCTAAAATTCATATACATTACATCATACACACTGCCCTCATCGACCCTCCTGGTTACCTCCTCAAAAAATACAATCAGGTTAGTCCAACACGACCTTCCCTTAACAAATCCATGATGATTGTCCTCGATTAATCCGTGTCTTTCTAAATGAAGATTTATCCTGTCCCTCGGGATATTTTCCAATAATTTTCCCATCACCGAGGTTAGGCTGACTTGCCTGTAATTACTCAGTCTATCCCTTTCTCCCTTTGTAAACAAGGGTACAACGTTAACCATCCTCCAGTCCTCTGGTACCATACCTGTAGCCAGAGAGGACGGGAAAATGATGATCAGAGCCTCTGCTATTTCCTCTTTTGCTTCTCTTAACAGCCTAGGATACATTTCATCCGGGCCTGGGGATTTATCCACTTTCAAAGCTGCTAAACCCCTTAATACCTTCTCTCTCACTATGTTTATCTCATCTAATATTTCACACTCCTCCTCCCTGATTGCAATGTCTGTATCGCTCCTCTCTTTTGTGAAAACAGAAGCAAAGTATTTGTTAAGAACCATACCCACGTCTTCCATCGCCACACACACAGGGTCTCTAATAGGCCCCACTCTTTCTCTTGTTATCCTCTTGCGCTTAATGTATTTATAAAACATCTTTGGGTTTTCCTTGATATTACTTGCCAAAAAAATGTAATGCTCTCTCTTTGCTTTCCAAGTGTCCTTTTTAATTTTACCCCTGGGCTTTCTATACTCCTCTAGGGTTTCTGCAGTATTGAATTCTCGGTATCTGTCATAAACTTCCCTTTATTCTTTATCTTACCCTGTATGACCCTTGACATCCAGGGGGCTCTAGATTTGTTAGTCCCACCCTTTTTCTTTAAGGGAACGTACTTGCTCTGTCCCCTCAGGATCTTCTTGAATGCCTCCCACTGCTGTGACACTGACTTACCTTCAAGTAGCTGTTTCCAGTCCACCTTGGCTAAATCACATATCAGCAAAATTGGCTTTCCTCCAATTGAGAACTTGTATTGGTGGTCTATCTTTGTCCTTTTCCGTAACTGAATTATGATCACTAGCACCAAAATGCTCTCCCACTGATACCCCTTCCACCTGCCCCTCTTCATTCACAAAACCAAGTCCAGAACCGCCCCTCTCCCTTGTTGGGCTTGCTACATACTGGCTAAAAAAGTTCACCTGAATATATTTTAGAAATGATGCACTCTCTATACCTTTCACACTAATTCTATCCCAGTTAATATTAGGGTAGATGAAATCCCCGACTATTACTGCCCTATTGTTTTTGCACTTCTCAGAAATTTGCCTACATATTTGCTCTTCTATCTCCCTCTATAGTACACTCCCAGCAGTGTGATCGCCCCTTTTTTGTTCTTCAATTCACCTCATGGCCTTGTTCGATGATGTCTCTAACATATCACCCTCCTCACAGCTGTAATTGTTTCATTGATCAATACTGTGACCCCCCCCTCCTTTTTTACCGGCTGAAAACCCTGTAACCAGGAATGTTGAGCTGCCATATCTGCCCCTTTCAGCCATGTCTCAGTAATAGCTATAATATCATACCCCCAAGTATCTATCTGTGCTCTCAGCTCATCTGCCTTATTCCCTTGACTCTTTGTATTGAAGTGTATACTATTTAGCACTGCCAAACTCTCTTGTTTACTTTATAGCTCTTGTTTCCTCTCCCTTCCAAATTCACTTTCTGATATTCTGCTTTCCAATACCAGCTTTACTTCTCTCCCTTCTGAATCTATTCTCCGGTTCCCATCCCCTGCCAAGCTAGTTTAAACCCTCCCCAACAGCACTAGCAAGCCCCCGCCCCCCCCCCCTCGGTGAGGCTACTGGTTCTGTTGAGGTGTGACCCATCCGGCTTGCACAGGTCCCACCTCCCCCAGCAATGGTCCCACTGCTGAAAATAAAATGACTGAAGGCAATTGACAAATTAACCAGAGAGGAGACGAGGAGAAATGTTTTTAATGCAGCGAGTTGTCATCTGGGACACGCTGCCAGAAAGGGCGGTGGGAGCAGATTCAATAATAACTTTCAAAAGCGAATTGGATAAATACTTGAAGGGGTGCAATTTGCAGGGCTGTGGGGAAAGAGCCGGGGGGGGGGGGGGGGAGACTAATTGGGCAGCTCTTTCACAGAGCTGGCTTGACTGGCTGAATGGCCTCTGTCTCCATATCATTTTATGATTCTGTGAGATGATCGCTTGATTTGAGTGAAGAGGTTTTGGATTAAGAGAAGTAGCATGTACTTTGCACATGATCCTCACGATGGTC
Organism: Pristiophorus japonicus; assembly: GCF_044704955.1. NCBI lineage: Eukaryota > Metazoa > Chordata > Chondrichthyes > Pristiophoridae > Pristiophorus > Pristiophorus japonicus. Next base: position 1,365 of record NW_027253065.1, on the reverse strand, counting down.
AGTGATTCTGGAGCTGTGTGCTTGTCGACTCACTCACCTGCCCTGTGCCCTCTCTTTCACACCGCAGCGCATCCCCTTTTGAACGAACTGATGGAACAACACAAGCGCAAGGTGCTGGCCAAGATCTCCACCAATATCCCGCTCCAGGTAACGGCCAACCTGGTCAGCGACGAGGGCTACTGGAGAAGGTGCTGCCTGGAGTGCTGGGAGGTGTGCGACACGTCCAGGTACGGGGGCAGCTGGAAACAAATGTTCTTCGAGCGGCTGCTGAAGAACATCATCGAGTTCTTTGTCCCAGACACCACCGACCTGAAGGTGGTCCTGGAGTTCATACCGCTCTGCAAAGACTACGTGAAGAGGTTGGACATCGCCCAGCTCCTTCCGCCCGTCAAGCAGATCCCCGAGACGGCGGATGACGAGTCCTCGGACGGCGGCAGCGACAGTGACCTGAATGTGCCCTCGATGGACCACTTTGACTTCAGCATGTTGCTCAGCAAGCTGCCAAATCTGGAAGAGCTGGACGTGATCTACGGGGTCAAGGACTGCGGCATGAATTTCGAATGGAACATATTCCAGTTTACGTACCAAGACTGCTTCTCCCTGGCGAAAGCCATCCACTCCTGCAAGGGCTTGAAGGTGCTGAAGCTCCCTCGGAACAAGATCGATGACGACAAGCTACGCGTGCTGGTCAAGTACATGTTGAATCACCCCTCGCTGATGGAGCTGGACCTGTCGCACAACTTGATCGCGGACAACGGGGCGAAGGTTCTGGCCAAGCTCCTCCACAGAACCAAGCTCGAGAAGGTCAACCTGTGTGACAACCGGATCCAAGCTTATGGAGCCAAGGCCATCTCCTACAAAGTCAAGCGATTCTCCACCCTCAATCCCTCAACCTTCGCCTCAACCAAATTGGGGATGACGGGGGAGAAGTCTTGGCCCGAGCTCTACACAAGTCCTCGGTGGAAGACATCAACTTGGCGAGCAATGAGCTGACGGAGCCTGTGGCCAGGGTCATCTCTGAGCTCCTGATGAAGAACCAAAACCTGAAGTCCATCAACATTTCCTGCAATAATATCGGCCCGGTCAGTATGTGGGGTTAGCTTGGAGGTACAGCAAAGTGGCGATTGGTTAGAGGGACCCTTATAAACCAAGCTGAGGTATCCACTCTCTGTAGGCTCCTGTAAAGCACTTAACCCTCCCCTCCCTCCTCCCTCCACCTCCCTCTCCCTCCTATCTCCCACCCTCCTCCCCCTCCCTCCACCTCCCCCCCTCCCTCCACTCCCCTCCTCCCCTCCACTCCTCCCCTCCTCCCTCCACCTCCCCTCTCCCTTCTCCCTCCACCTCCCTCTCCCTCCTATCTCCACC
>NW_027253064.1:0-18274 GCF_044704955.1 Pristiophorus japonicus | reverse complement strand
CATGATCGTATTAAATGGCAGAGCAGGCTCGAGGGGCTGAATGGCCGACTCCTGCTCCTATTTCTTGTGCAAGACGCTCCTTAAAACCGACCTCTTTGACCAAGCTTTTGCTCACCGCTCCCTAATTTCTTCTTTTGTGACTCGGTGTCTGATAATCGCTCCCGTGAACCGCCTCGGGATGATTCACGAGGTTAAATGCGCTGTATTGCTGGGAGTTGGTGGTATATTATGCTTAGATCTGTATTTAAATTTTTGCAATTACTTGTTGCCCATTAGCGTGAGTTATCACCCAGGACTTTGACTTAACATAAGTGCAGGAGGCGGCTTTAAATTTCACCGCTCGCCGTGGGCCTGAGTGAAATCGCATCGTTAGAGCTGGCACCGGTGTTTAATGAGCGCCCGACTGACATTAATTTGGATCCCAGATCAATAATTTATTTCTACATCTGTTGAACATTGTGAGCTGTTGTGGGTAAAGAATGGTGTTGAGGAGAATACCCTCAACCCACAGCACTCGATATCGAGCGCTGCCGAGCTCTATCCGTCATCTCTTCGCACAGCACAGGAGGGGGGGTGCCATTTGGCCCATCGAATCTGTGCTGATGTTGTTGTTGCTGCATTCGGGCTTCCTCCCAGGCCATCCACCCCAGCTCAGCGCTCCCTACTCCCTTTCCTCTGGTGCCCAAGTTTCCTTCTCAAAGCATCGATACTCTCCGCCTCAACCACTCCCTGTGGCAGCGAGTTCCACATTCTCACCACTTCTCTGGCCTCACATCTGCCACCGAGCTCACGGTCTACAGGGCTGTAGTGATACCCGCCCTCCTGTATGGCTCAGAGACGTGGACCATGTACAGTAGACACCTCAAGTCGCTGGAGAAATACCACCAGCGATGTCTCCGCAAGATCCTGCAAATCCCCTGGGAGGACAGACGCACCAACATCAGTGTCCTCGACCAGGCCAACAACCCCAGCATCGAAGCACTGACCACACTCGATCAGCTCCGCTGGGCAGGGCCACATTGTTCGCATGCCCCGACACGCGATTCCCAAAGCAAGCGCTCTACTCGGAACTGCTTCACGGCAAACGAGCCAGAGGTGGGCAGAGGAAACGTTACAAGGGACCACCCTCAAAGCCTCCCCAATAAAGTGCAACATCCTCACCGACACCTGGGAGTCCCTGGGCCAAAGACCAGTCGGCCCTAAGTGGAGGAAGTGCATCCGGGAGGGCGCTGAGCACCTCGAGTCTCGTCGCCGAGAGCGTGCAGAAACCAAGCGCAGGCAGCGGAAGGAGCGTGCGGCAAACCTGTCCCACCCTCCCCTTCCCTCAACCACTGTCTGTCCCACCTGTGACAGGGACTGTGGCTCTCGTATTGGGCTGTTCACCAAAGAACTCACTTCAGGAGTGGAAGCAAGTCTTCCTCGATTCCGAGGTTCTGCCTATGATGATGACGAAGAAGTTTCTCCTGAATTCTGTCTGGTATTTGCAGCCAGTAATTTTGGATTCTCCCCCCGCCCTTGAAAAGGAAGATTGCCAAAGGACGTGGGGGCTGGGCAGGGGGATGGGATTGGAGTCAGAGACACTCTAGCACAGGAACGATGGGCCGAATGGCCTGCCCCGTCATTTCTATCATTGTCGGCTCCAAACTCTCTCTCTCTCTCTCTTGCTTGAACTGTATAAAACACTGGTTAGACCACAGCTGGAGTACTGCGTGCAGTTCTGGTCAGCACATTACAGGAAGGATGTGATTGCACTGGAGAGGGTACAGAGGAGATTTACCAGGATGTTGCCGGGACCGGAGAGTTTTAGCGACGAGGAAAGATTGGATAGACTGGGGTTGTTTTGCTTTGGAACAGAGGAGGCTGAGGGGAGACCTGATTGAGGTGTATAAAATTATGAGGGGCCTGGATAGAGTGGGTAGGACGGACCTGTTTCCCTTGGCAGAAGGGTCAACAACCAGGGGGCATAGATTTAAAGTAATTGGGGGGAGGTTTAGAGGGGGATTTGAGGGGAAATGACTTCACCCAGAGGGTGGTGGGGGTCTGGAACTCACTGCCTGAAAGGGTGGTAGAGGCAGAAACTCTCCCCACATTTAAAAAGTACCTGGATGTGCACCTGAAGTGCCGTAACCTACAGGGCTACGGACCCAGAGCTGGAAAGTGGGATTAGGCCGGGTGGCTCTTGGTCGGCCGGCACGGACACGATGGGCCGAATGGCCTCCTTCCGTGCGGTAAATTTCTCTGATTCCCATCTCCCCGCTCACCGTTGACGGATATTATGCCAGAACGCTTCTGTGCTGCTCTTCCTCTGGGTAGGGAGGGGAGGGAGGGAGCGAGGGGAGGGAGTGGAGTGAGTGAGGGGAGGGAGGGAAGGATGGGCGGGACAGGAGGGGAGGGAAGGAGGGGCCAAGAGGAGGGACGGAGGGGAGGAACCGGGGCCTCTCTGTGCTTTGAAAGATTTGACTCCCGGGTTCCAAAATACAGGAGGGATGTTCTGTAACCATGGCGGCAACCTGGAGCAGTGGTGCAAGGATTTATTGTCGCGTTTCTGGCCCTCTGCGAAGGTTAGCTGAATCCCCGGTGTGAGTCTCGGTGCTGTGTGATGTCCCCTGTTGTCCTACAAAGTCCGGCCTCTCAGTACAGGCTGCATTTCCTGCCGTCTGGCTTTTACACACAGCGCCCCCCCACCCCACCCCACTCCCCGGCCCTCCCACCTGCTCCTGACCCACTCCCTCCATCTATCCCGCCTCCTGTCCTGCTGGGACGCGCTGACGGCAAACTTTCCCCCATTCAGCTCCGCTCGGCGGGAGGGTGAGGGGAGGTGAGGGGAGGGGGGTTGAGAGGAGGGAAGGGGAGGGGGGTTGAGGAGAGGGAAGGGGAGGGGGGTTGAGGGGAGGGGCTGGGTGAGGGGAGGGAAGGGAAGGGGGGTTGAGAGGAGGGAAGGGGAGGGGGGTTGAGGGGAGGGAAGGGGAGGGGGGTTGAGAGGAGGGGAGAGTGAGGGGAGTTGAGGGGAGGGGAGGGGAGAGTGTGGGTTGGGGAGGAGGGTTGAGTGTAGGGTGAGTGCGGGGAGGGAAGGGGAGGGGGGTTGAGGAGAGGGTGGGTGCGGGGAGGGGAGAGTGAGGGGAGGGGAGGGTGAGTGCGGGGAGTCGAGGGTAGGGTCCGTCCCACCTCAGCCAGTGAATGAATGGACACAGTCCTGGCAGTGGACACAGGGAGAGTCACCACGGGTCAGGGGGCCGGGACACCACGGGTCAGGGGGCCGGGATACCGCGGGTCAGGGGGCAGGGACACCACGGGTCAGGGGGCCGGGATACCGCAGGTCAGGGGGCCGGGACACCACGGGTCAGGGGGCCGGGACACCGCGGGTCAGGGGGCAGGGACACCGCGGGTCAGGGGGCCGGGACACCTCTGGCCGGAACACCACGGGCCGGGACACCACGGGTCGGGGGGCCGGGACACCACGGGTCGGGGTGCAGGGACACCACGGGTCAGGGGGCCAGGACACCACGGGTCAGGGGGCCGGATCACCACGGGCCGGGACACCACGGGTCAGGGGGCAGGGACACCACGGGTCAGGGGGCCGGGACACCACGGGTCAGGGGGCCGGATCACCACGGGCCGGGACACCACGGGTCAGGGGGCAGGGACACCACGGGTCAGGGGGCCGGGACACCACGGGTCAGGGGGCCGGGATACCGCGGGTCAGGGGGCCGGGACACCGCGGGTCAGGGGGCAGGGACACCGCGGGTCAGGGGGCCGGGACACCGCGGGTCGGGGGGCCGGGACACCACGGGTCAGGGGGCCGGGACACCGCGGGTCAGGGGGCCGGGACACCGCGGGTCGGGGGGTCGGGACACCACGGGTCAGGGGGCAGGGACACCACGGGTCGGGGGGCAGGGACACCGCGGGTCAGGGGGCCGGGACACCACGGGTCGGGACACCACGGGTCAGGGGGCCGGGACACCAGGGACACCGCGGGTCGGGGGGCAGGGACACCACGGGTCAGGGGGCCGGGACACCACGGGTCAGGGAGCAGGGACACCACGGGTCAGGGGGCCGGGACACCACGGGTCAGGGGGCCGGGACACCACGGGTCAGGGGGCAGGGACACCACGGGTCAGGGGGCCGGGACACCACGGGTCAGGGGGCCGGGACACCACGGGTCAGGGGGCAGGGACACCACGGGTCAGGGGGCAGGGACACCACGGGTCAGGGGGCAGGGACACCACGGGTCAGGGAGCAGGGACACCACGGGTCAGGGGGCCGGGACACCACGGGTCAGGGGGCCGGGACACCACGGGTCAGGGAGCAGGGACACCACGGGTCAGGGGGCCGGAACACCACGGGTCAGGGGGCCGGGACACCACGGGTCAGGGGGCCGGGACACCACGGGTCAGGGGGCCGGGACACCACGGGTCAGGGGGCCGGGACACCACGGGTCGGGACACTACAGGCGAGGATACCTCTGACACTCGGTCGTTCTCAGGAACAGGCACGGGACGGTGTGCGGGAGTCGGGTTGAAAACCTGCTCACCATCTGAGCCAATTACAGATTGCAGTCGCGGTAATGATGCATGAATTAGTGTCTGGATCGGCAGTGACCCAGAGACAACCTGTAATTAAACTTCTCTCGCACAGCATTGCTCGTAAAACCACTCGGCTCCTCGCCCCGACACTCTCCGAGCGAGCGAGCTTCTCGCAGCCGGGGGGGGGCTGGTCCTCATCTGCCCCGGGAACTGCTCACACACCCCACCTCTGCTCCCCGTTCCTGGGGCACGGGCACTGCCTTGGGCCGAGGGAGGGGGAGCTGGGGGGCCGACTGGTGAGATGATGGATTGTGAAGGGCATCACAGTGTCTGGCAACAACAACAGTGTGTATTTATATAGCGCCTTTAACGTAGTGAAACGTCCCACGGCACTTCGCAGGGAGTGTTATGCGATAAACAATTTGACACCGAGCCACATAGGGAGATATTAGGGACAGGTGACCAAAAGCTGGGTCAAAGAGGTCGGTTTTAAGGAGCATCTCGAAGGAGGAGAGAGAGGCGGAGAGGTTTAGGGAGGGAGTTCCAGAGCTTGGGGCCCAGGCAACAGAAGGCACGGCCACCGATGGTGGAGCGATTATAATCAGGGATGCTCAGGAGGGCAGAATTAGAGGAGCACAGAGATCTCGGGGGGTTGTGGGGCTGGAGGAGATTACAGAGATAGGGAGGGGGCGAGGGCCAGGGAGGGATTTGAAAACCAGGATGAGAATTTTGAAATGGAGGCGTTGCTTAACCGGAAGCCAATGTAGGTCAGCGAGCACAGGGGGTGGATGGGTGAGTGGGACTCGGTGCGAGTTAGGCCACGGGGGCAGCGAGCACAGCGGGTGATGGGTGAGCGGGACTCAGTGCGAGTTAGGACACGGGGCAGCGAGCACAGGGGGTGATGGGTGAGCGGGACTCGGTGCGAGTTAGGACACGGGGGCAGCGAGCACAGGGGGTGATGGGTGAGTGGGACTCGGTGCGAGTTAGGACACGGGGCAGCGAGCACAGGGGGTGATGGGTGAGCGGGACTCGGTGTGAGTTAGGACACGGGGGCAGCGAGCACAGGGGGTGATGGGTGAGCGGGACTCGGTGCGAGTTAGGACACGGGGGCAGCGAGCACAGCGGGTGATGGGTGAGCGGGACTCGGTGCGAGTTAGGACGGGGGGGGGGCTGAGTTTGCACTGGAACCTGAACGTAAACCCCCCCCCCCGCCCCCAGCACACTCGCTATCTCTCTCGCTCGATCTGTCAGACCCGCTAGTCCCCGAACTCCCGCCCCACTCTCACTCTCTGCTTTCCGCAAGTCTCATTTGTTCATCTCATTTTCCAAATGTTTGCCGTGTATTTTCAAATCCCTCTGCGCTCTCCCTTAATAGAAATGCTTCTCATCTCTGTCACTGCAATGGGTTAAAATTTTGACGAAAATTGAGAGACATGTGAGCCAGTCACAGCGATATCAGCGCCATCAATCTCAGACCCCGGTCTCTCTGCCTCACAGCACTCTGTACTCAATCGCTGCTACCCTGTGTCATTCTCTCACATCACTCTGTACCCTCCCCCTAGCTCCCTCCCTTCTCTCCCCCTCTCTCTTCCCCCCGCCTCTCCCCCCCCCCTCTCTCTCGTTCCTCTTCCTCTCCCTCCTCTCTTCCTCCCCCTCTCCCCCCTCTCTCTTCCGCCCGCCTCTCCCCCCCACCCCCTCTCTCTCTACCCCACCCCCCCTCTCTCTCTCCCCTTCTCTCCCCCCTCTCTCCCTCTCTCGTTCCTCCTCCTCTCTCGTTCCTCCTCCTCTCCCCCCCTCCCTCTCTCCCCCTCGCTCTCTCTGTCCCCCTCCCCTCCCCCTCTCTTCCCCCCCTTCCCCTCCCCCTCTCTTCCCCCCCTTCCCCCCCTCTCCCCCCCTCTCTTCCCCCCTGCCCCCTGCTCTCTGTCTCTCTCCCTCGCCCATTCCCCCGCTCTCAGTCTCTCCCCCTCCCCCCCACCCCCTCTCTCTCCCTCCCTCTCTCCCTCCTCCTCCTCTCCCCCCTCTCTCTGTCTCTCTCCCTCGCCCACTCCCCCGCTCTCAGTCTCTCCCCCTCCCCCCCACCCCCTCTCTCTCCCTCCCTCTCTCCCTCCTCCTCCTCTCCCCCCTCTCTCTGTCTCTCTCCCTCGCCCACTCCCCCGCTCTCAGTCTCTCCCCTCCCCTCCACCCCCTCTCTCTCCCTCCCCCTCCTCTCCCCCCTCTCTCTGTCTCTCTCCCTCGCCCACTCCCCCGCTCTCAGTCTCTCCCCCTCCCCCCCACCCCCTCTCTCTCCCCCCCTCTCTCCCTCCTCCTCCTCTCCCCCCCTCTCTCTGTCTCTCTTCCTCCCCCACCCACCCTCTCTCTCCCTCTCTCTCTAACCCCTCCTCCTCTCCCCCCTCTCTCTGTCTCTCCCTCCCCTCCCCCCCACACCCTCACCGTGCCGAGCAGACCCTGTGTTCACTCACTGAGCAGTATGTGGGTGGAGGGGGTGCTGAACCCCGGACCAGCCCCAGGAGTCGCAGGCCGTGGAACGTTAGGATGCCGAGGCCCTAATCTGGTTGAGCAGAGCCCAGCGGGCACCAAGCTGATTACTCGCGGATCATGGAGCCTGAACAAGGGTCTGTCTGCTCACGGCCCCAGCACCAACCTGTCCACTCACTCACACACAATCCATCACTTTCAAATCGCTGCAAATCGCTGAAATTATAGATTTACAGAACAGGCCAGGGCAAGGGTCACACGCAACCCAATCACTGTCCCCCACACTGACTCTCACTGGGGTACGGGTCCCACACACACTGACTCTCACTGGGGTACGGGTCCCACACACACTGACTCTCACTGGGGTACGGGTCCCACATACACTGACTCTCAATGGGGTACGGGACCCACACACACTGACTCTCACTGGGGTACAGTCCCACACACACTGACTCTCACTGGGGTACAGTCCCACACACACTGACTCTCACTGGGGTACGGGTCCCACACACACTGACTCTCACTGGGGTACGGGTACCACACACACTGACTCTCACTGGGGTACAGTCCCACACACACTGATTCTCACTGGGGTATGGGTCCCACATACACTGACTCTCACTGGGGTACGGGTCCCACACACACTGACTCTCACTGGGGTACGGGTACCACACACACTGACTCTCACTGGGGTACAGTCCCACACACACTGATTCTCACTGGGGTATGGGTCCCACATACACTGACTCTCACTGGGGTACAGTCCCACACACACTGACTCTCAAACAGCAATGTGATAATGACCAGATAATCCCTCAGTACCGTCTCTCCGACAGTGCGGCGCTCCCTCAGTACTGCCCCTCTGACAGTGCGGCGCTCCCTCAGTACTGCCCCTCAGACAGTGCGGCGCTCCCTCAGTACTGCCCCTCTGACAGTGCGGCGCTCCCTCAGTACTGCCCCTCCGACAGTGCGGCGCTCCCTCAGTACTGCCCCTCAGACAGTGCGGCGCTCCCTCAGGTACTGCCCCTCCGACAGCGCAGCGCTCCCTCAGTACTGCCCCTCCGACAGTATGGCGTTCCCTCAGGTACTGCCCCTCCGACAGCGCGGCACTCCCTCAGACCCGCCCCGGCAGTTGCTGGCCTGGTTTGTGAGCGCTGTGGCAGACATTGGGCTGTGAGCCTGAGTTGACGCAGATTTAAAGTGACAGGCTCACCATTGTGTGTCTGGGGCTCTCCACGTCAATATCAGATCACTTTTGTCAAGCTCGGCTCAGCTGCGCAGATCTTATTGTTGACTGGATCTGATCTGATTAGCGTCGTTTCCTCCAGCGACTACGCTGATTATCGTCAATAAATAAAAAAATACACAGCAAGTCCCCCGCGGCACCACCGTGTAAATTCATGAGCGCGTAACCAGGGCGACGAGCTGGAGTAGGAGCTTGCCGAGAGATGGAGCAAGGTGGTCGCACGCGTCCAATCCCCTGTCGAACGCTGGTGTTGATAAGTTGCAACAACATCGGCCGTGGTGGCGGTAGAACAGCGGCCTTGACCCAGAGTCACCATCCCACCAATCAGGTCGCGATTGGCCGTGGGAGGGCGGGCCTCCGTCAGGATGGGCGGGCCTCCCGCCAGCATGGGCGGGGCTCCGCGAGCAATGGCGGGAGCGTGAGGGGCTGGGCAATCGATGAAACCTTTAACACCAATGTGTATTTATATAGCGCCTTTAACGTAGTGAAAATCAACCAAGGCGCTTCACAGGAGTGTTATGTGATAAAAATCTGACTCTGAGCCGCGTAAGTCGAAATTAGCGCAGGTGACCAAAAGCTGGGTCACAGAGGTCGGTTTTAAGGAGCATCTCGAAGGAGGGGAGAGAGGTGGAGAGGTTTAGGGAGGGAGTTCCAGAGCTTGGGGCCCAGGCAACAGAAGGCACGGCCACCGATGGTTGAGTGATTATAATCAGGGATGTTCAAGAGGGCAGAATTAGAGGAGCGCAGAGATCCGGGGGTGTTGTGGGGCTGGAGGAGATTACAGAGATAGGGAGGGGGCGAGGACCATGGAGGGATTTGTAAACAAGGATGAGAATTTTAAAATGGAGGCGTTTGCTTAACCGGGAGCCAATGTAGGTCAGCGAGCACAGGGGGTGATGGGTGAGCGGGACTTGGTGCGAGTTAGGACACGGGTTCAGCGAGCACAGGGTGTGATGGGTGAGCGGGACTGGGTGCGAGTTAGGACACGGGGTCAGCGAACACAGGGGGTGATGGGTGAGCGGGACTCGGTGTGAGTTAGGACACGGGGACAGCGAGCACAGGGGGTGATGGGTGAGCGGGACTCAGTGCGAGTTAGGACACGGGGCAGCGAGCACAGGGGGTGATGGGTGAGCGGGACTCAGTGCGAGTTAGGACACGGGGCAGCGAGCACAGGGGGTGATGGGTGAGCGGGACTCAGTGCGAGTTAGGACACGGGGCAGCGAGCACAGGGGGTGATGGGTGAGCGGGACTCGGTGCGAGTTAGGACACGGGGCAGCGAGCACAGGGGGTGATGGGTGAGCAGGACTCGGTGCGAGTTAGGACACGGGGCAGCGAGCACAGGGGGTGATGGGTGAGCGGGACTCGGAGAAGTTAGGACACGGGGCAGCGAGCACAGGGGGTGATGGGTGAGCAGGACTCGGTGCGAGTTAGGACACGGGGCAGCGAGCACAGGGGGTGATGGGTGAGCGGGACTCGGTGCGAGTTAGGACACGGGGCAGCGAGCACAGGGGGTGATGGGTGAGCGGGACTCGGTGCGAGTTAGGACACGGGGCAGCGAGCACAGGGGGTGATGGGTGAGCGGGACTCGGTGCGAGCTAGGACCCGGGGCAGCGAGCACAGCGGGTGATGGGTGAGCGGGACTCGGTGCGAGTTAGGACACGGGGCAGCGAGCACAGGGGGTGATGGGAGATTTACAAGGACGATACCAGAACGGAAACCTCTCTATCAGGAAGGACCAAACGGGCTGGGTCTCTTTTCCCAAGAAACGAGAAGGAGGAGGGGGGGACCTGAACAAGGTCTGTAAGACTATGAAGGAGGTTCGATCAGGTCGACGTGGAGAGAATATTTGCACTTGTGGAGGTGACTAGAACGAGGGGCCATCAATACAATACAGTCACTCAGAGGGTGGTGAATCGCTGCAATTCTCTGCCCCAGAGGGCTGTGGAGGCTCAGTCTCCGAGTATATTCGAGGCTGAGTTCGATAGATTTCTGGATATTCAGGGAATCGAGGGATCGGGCGGGAAAGTGGAGTTGAGGTGGAAGATCAGCCGCGACCTCATTGGATGGTGGAGCGGGCTCGAGGGGCCGAATGGCCGACTCCTAAGCTGTACTCTCGATGTCATTCTGTCACATGTCACACCGAGGGCTTTGGCTTCTCACTCCCAGCCGCCTCTCGGGGCCCTTTGCGTGATAGTCCTCGCGGTAAACGCTGTGCACGATTCTGTGTCCGCGCCATTGCCCCCCCTCCCACCCGCCCCGCCTGGTGGGTAAATTCATCCGGCCGTCCCCCCTCACCCCGCGCGGAGCTCGGGACGTGACCGGTGGAGGAGGAGGGGCTGTGGGCTGGGGTTAGGCGGGAGGTCGGGGGGTGGCGGGGGCCCGAGACACTCACGGTGAGACCATCGGACCGCGTATGTCTGTTTCTGCCGCTCCGTCACGCGAGCGAGCGGCGGGAGTGGGGGGTGGGGGGGGGGTGACCTGATTGGCCCGACCCGCGCGTTCCCACCCAATCACGAGCCAGGAGAGGGGCGGCGACCGGATTGGGCAGGAGCTCGCGGGGCGGGCCAATCGTGAGCACGGGGCCAGGGTCCAGGCTCGAGGCAGCCGCTGTTCGAGGATTCATTGACATTTTCCCGCGCCTCCGATGTGGGCAGGCCCGCCTCTCCCCTCCGTCCTTCAGTGCCGCGAGCGCTTGTTCCTCATGGCTGGCTGGCCTGTTAGGTCAGTCCCTGGGCCTGGAGATTCCCCCCCACCGCAGGGTGTGGGCCTGGAGTCAATGTCGGCCGGGCTGTGTGAGAGGAACCCACCTCCTCGCCCTCAGGCTCAGCACTCAACCAGCCGGGGTTCAACCGCACTCCGATATCTCAGCATCATCTCATCCTGCTCCGTTAATCACAACTTCACCCCTCCCCTTCCCTCAGCGCTCAGTGCCTGGCTCCCACACTCTCTCTGTCTCTGTCTCTCTCTGTCTCTCTCTCTCTCTCTCTGTCTCTCTGTCTCTCTCTGTCTCTCTCTCTGTCGCTCTGTCTCTCTCTCTCTGTCTCTCTGTCGCTCTGTCTCTCTGTCTCTGTCTCTCTCTGTCTCTCTCTCTGTCTCTCTGTCTCTCTCTCTGTCGCTCTGTCTCTCTCTCTCTGTCTCTCTGTCGCTCTGTCTCTCTGTCTCTCTCTCTCTCTCTCTCTCTCTGTCTCTCTCTCTGTCTCTCTCTCTCTTTGTCTCTGTTGACTATTCCTGGCTGGCCTCCCACATTCTACCCGACGTAAACTAGAGGTGATCCAAAACTCGGCTGGCCTGTGTCCTAACTCGCACCGAGTCCCGCTCACCCATCACCCACTGTGCTCGCTGCCCCGTGTCCTAACTCGCACCGAGTCCCGCTCACCCATCACCCCCTGTGCTCGCTGCCCCGTGTCCTAACTCGCACCGAGTCCCGCTCACCCATCACCCCCTGTGCTCGCTGCCCGTGTCCTAACTCTCACCAAGTCCCACTCACCCATCACCCCCTGTGCTCGCTGCCCCGTGTCCTAACTCGCACCGAGTCCCGCTCACCCATCACCCCCTGTGCTCGCTGACCCGTGTCCTAACTCGCACCGAGTCCCGCTCACCCATTACCCCCTGTGCTCGCTGCCCCGTGTCCTAACTCGCACCGAGTCCCGCTCACCCATCACCCCCTGTGCTCACTGCCCCGTGTCCTAACTCGCACCGAGTCCCGCTCACCCATCACCCCCTGTGCTCGCTGCCCCGTGTCCTAACTCTCACCAAGTCCCACTCACCCATCACCCCCTGTGCTCGCTGCCCCGTGTCCTAACTCGCATCGAGTCCCGCTCACCCATCACCCCCTGTGCTCGCTGACCCGTGACCTAACTCGCACCGAGTCCCGCTCACCCATTACCCCCTGTGCTCGCTGCCCCGTGTCCTAACTCGCACCGAGTCCCGCTCACCCATCACCCCCTGTGCTCGCTGACCCCGTGTCCTAACTCTCACCAAGTCCCGCTCACCCATCACCCCCTGTGCTCACTGTCCTTCATTGGCTCCCGGGTTTGCAACACCTCGATTTCAAAATTCTCATCCTTGTTTACAAATCCCTCCATGGCCCTCGCCCCTCCCTATCTCTGTAATCTCCTCCAGCCCCACAAGCCCCCGAGATGTCTGCGATTCTCTAATTCTGCCCTCCTGACCATCCCTGATTATAATCGCTCCACCATCGGTGGCCGTGCCTTCTGTTGTCTGGGCCCCAAGCTCTGGAACTCCCTCCCTAAAACTCTCTACCTCTCTTTCCTCCTTCAAGACGCTCCTTAAAACCGACCTCTTTGACCCAGCTTTTGGTCACCTGCGCTAATTTCTCCTTACGTGGCTCGGTGTCAAATTTATTTGTTTTGTCTTAAATTGCTCCTGTGATGTGCCTTGCGATGTTTTATTACGTGAAAGGCGCTATGTAAATATAGGTTGTCGCTATTAAGAACCAGTTGGTTTATCAGCAAAGGTTTATCAATCACACGACACATTACCGGTTCGTCCACCAGACTCACAACCTCCTGCCCCATCGTGGATCCCCCGAACCCAACTGGCCGGGGTTTTATTGAGTTGCGTGAACATCACGTGACTGGCTAAGCCACTCCCAACGCAACAGCCCCACAAACCCGTGAGCATGCTCACAGGGGCACGCATTACAATCGACCTTTGTCTCTTGGGAACCACGGCGGAGACCGATGAGCCCCAAACCCCGCTAACGTTTGTCCTTTTCCTTTCACAGCGACCTCGGAGGGGAGTGAGAAAGGGTTGGAAAATCGATATGGGGGAGCATGCAACACGAGAAAGATGCGGGTCACCCTCAAGGTCGGACAAGGTACGTGTTGGCCCATCGAGAGACATCCTTTCGCACGCCCTGTGGCTCCAGGGTATCGCACCCAATGCACGGCACAGAAAGAGGTCACTAGGCCCCACCGCTCCGTGCCGGGGTTTATGCTCCACACCAGCCCCCTCCCACCCCTCTCCATATCCCCCCATCACCATATCCCTCTATTCCTGTCTCCCTCATGTGTTTATCCAGCTTCCCCCTTAAATACATCGATACTATTCGCCTCAACCCCTCCCTGTGGCAGCGAGTTCCACATTCTCACCGCTCTCTGGGTAAAGAAGTTTCTCCTGAATTCCCCATTGGGTTTATCAGTGACTGCCTTATATTGATGGTCTCCCTCCACAAGTGGAAACATCAAGAACATAAGAATCAGGAGCAGGAGTTGGCCATTCGGCCCCTCGAGCCCTGCTCCGCCATTCAATAAGATCAGGGCTGATCTTCCACCTCAACTCCACTTTCCCGCCCGATCCCTCGATTTCCCTTAATATCTGACATCTACATCTACTCTGTCAAGGAAAGATGGGATTCTCCTGTTCCACATCCCCCACACACCTGGGATTCTATCAGACGTGACGCTGAAACATAGAAAGTAGGTGCAGGAGTAGGCCATTCGGCCCTTCGAGCCTGCACCGCCATTCAATATTGAAGGTGACTGCACAATTAACAAGGCCGTTAATAAGCGTACAGGAACTTGGGCTTCATCAATAGAGGCACAGAGAGCAAGGATGTTATTGTTGAAGCCTTTATCAAACACTGGTTAGGCCCCAGCTGGAGTATTGTGTCCAATTCTGGGCAGCGTACTTTAGGAAGGATGTTACGGCCTTGGAGAGGGGGCGGAGGAGATTGACCAGAATGGTCCCGGGGATGAGGGACGTCAGTGAGGTGGAGAGACTGGAGAAGCTGGGGTTGTTCTCCTCGGAGCAGAGAAGGTTAAGGGGAGATTTAATCGAGGTGTTCGGAATCACGAGGGGTTTCGATGGAGTGAATAAGGAGAGACTGTTCCCGGGGCAGGAGGGTCGGTAACCAGAGGGACACAGATTGACGATAATCGGCGATGGAACCAGAGGGGGGAGATGGGGACAATGTGTTTACGCAGCGAGTTGTTGTGATCGGGAACGCGCTGCCTGAAAGGGCGGTGGGAGCAGATTCAATAGTAACTTTCAAACCGGGAATGGGATAAATACTGGACGGGGAAACATTCACAGGGCTGTGGGGAGAGAGCAGGGGGGAGTGGGACTGATGGGATCGCTCGCTCACAGAGCCGGCACAGGCTCGATGGGCCCAATGGCCTCCTCCTGCTCCTATGTAAAAGGCACGACATAAACATAAATTCAGGCTGCTGTTGTCCAGGGGCCGAGGCGAGCGTCGAGAGGGTTGAGCTACGACAATCGGCCACAGCGGAGCGGAAATCGGGCTGTGTCTGTTCGGGGTAAGAAAGCTGGTTTTGTGCACTCTGCTCACATTAACATGATCTCAATTTACTCTCCGCTGCTTCCCCGGGGGGGGGGGGAAGACGTCATCAAACAGGCTGGTCATGTGGAATTAAGTGAGGGGAGAGGGGGATCGGAGAGCGGGCTGAGACAGCGTGCTCGGGGCGCTGGGGGTGGGGCGTCGCGGAGAATGATTCGGCCAAGGACAAACCGTCGCTGTGTTACCTCCCCTGGGCACCCTGCCCTCCTTTACGGCCCATACCATTACTCACAGAACACACTCACCTCCAACTGCCTGCCTGCCCCACGCGCCTCTCTCACTTAACTCCGCGAGGGAGAAAGACAGACTTGCATTTATATAGCCCCTTTCACCACCACCGGATGTCCCAAAGCGCTTTACAGCCAATTAAGTACTTTTTGGTCACTGTTGCAATGTGGGACACGCGGCAGCCAATTTGCGCACAGCAAGCTCCCACACACAGCAATGTGACAATGACCCAGATCATCTGTTTTAGTGATGTTGGTTGAGGGATGTTGGCCCCAGGACACCGGGGAGAACTCCCCCTGCTCTTCTTCCAAATAGTGCCATAAGATCTTTTACGTTCACCAGAGAGGGCAGACGGGGCTTCGGTTTAACATCTCATCCGAAAGACGGCCCCTCCGACAGTGCGGTGCTCCCTCAGTACCGCCCCTCCGACAGTGCGGCGCTCCCTCAGTACCGCCCCTCCGACAGTGCGGTGCTCCCTCAGTACCGCCCCTCCGACAGTGCGGCGCTCCCTCAGTACTGCCCCTCCGACAGTGCGGCACTCCTTCCGTACCGCCCCTCCGACAGTGCGGCGCTCCCTCAGTACCGCCCCTCCGACAGTGCGGTGCTCCCTCAGTACCGCCCCTCCGACAGTGCGGCACTCCCTCAGCACTGCCCCTCCGACAGTGCGGCACTCCTTCCGTACCGCCCCTCCGACAGTGCGGCACTCCCTCAGTACCGCCCCTCCGACAGTGCGGCACTCCTTCAGTACCGCCCCTCCGACAGTGCGGCACTCCCTCAGCACTGCCTCTCCGACAGTGCGGCACTCCCTCAGCACTGCCCCTCCGACAGTGCGGCATTCCCTCAGTACCGCCCCTCTGACAGTGCGGCACTCCTTCAGTACCGCCCCTCCGACAGTGCGGCGCTCCCTCAGTACCGCCCCTCCGACAGTGCGGCGCTCCCTCAGTACCGCCCCTCCGACAGTGCGGCGCTCCCTCAGTACCGCCCCTCCGACAGTGCGGCGCTCCCTCAGTACCGCCCCTCCGACAGTGCGGCGCTCCCTCAGTACTGCACTGAAGTGTCTGCCTAGATTTATGTGCTCAAGTTCCTGACTCAGAGGCGAGAGTGTTGCCCACTGCTGACACCTTGGCAAGGAATAGGAGGAGGCCCATTCAGCCCCTCGAGCCTGTTACACAGGAACAGGAGGAGACCATTTTACCAAGCTCAGTGTTGAAATTTCCAATTGATCCCCGGCCTGAACAGCTTTTTGGGGGAGAGAGTTCTAGATTCCCACTGCCCTTTGTGAGAAGAAGTGCTTCCTGACATCACCCTGAACGGCCTGGCTCTAATTTTAAGGTGACCCCCCTTGTTCTGGACTCCCCCCACCAGAGGGAATAGTTTCTCTCTCTCTCTCTCTCTCTGCCCCATCGACCCATTGAATCATCTGGTGGTGATGGGGGGAGACGGAGAGGGGTGGGAGGGGGCTGGTGTGGAGCATAAACCCCGGCACGGAGCGGTGGGGCCCTGTGGCCTCTTCCTGTGCCGGACGCTCCGTGTGCTGCCTCTTAAACGTCAATCAAAACCCAACCGTCCGTCTCCTCGAACCTCCCCCCAAAAACAGCAGGGGGCGGGGATGTACGGCCGAAACAACAGCCAATCAGAGGCTTGCTTTGGTGTTGCCCTCCCCCAATGGGTCCAATAACAAGCCTGCCTCACATTCCAGGGGCTGCATCGACCAATGAGACTCCATCGTAGGCCTCCCCATGGGAGGGGCAACGGAAGAGAGGGGGTTCCGGTGGACAACCCTCTGCAAAGGTCGCCAGGGGTCGTACCTCTGTGGGTCGCAGTTCACAGATCAAATAGAAGGCAACCTCAGTCCCCCGGCAACCCTGCATGGACCATCGCCTTGGTTACCGCTGCGGTTGAAGCGCTCATCGTACGGCCCAATATTCCCCCAAACGGCCCCCATCGCCAGGCCTCCGGCCTAAAACCACGAGGAAGGAGTTGACTCTCCCTGGACGAAGGTCTGCCGGATGGTGTGACTCGGGCGGCCACCCGCCGCTCCCTCGCGGCCAGAGTGGCGGCAGGCTATTTGACCGTGGGGGCAGGAGTGTTGCTGCCCCCAGTTACCGCCCCAAAATCAGCAGAGATAGGGAGGGGTGTAGGGGTTGGCGGGGTTTACAGAGATAGGGAGGGGTGTAGGGGCTGGAGGGGGTTACAGAGATAGGGAGGGATGTAGGGGCCGGAGAGGGTTACAGAGATAGGGAGGGGTGTAGGGGCTGGAGGAGGTTACAGAGATAGGGAGGGGTGTAGGGCTGGAGGAGGTTACAGAGATAGGGAGGGGTGTAGGGGCTGGAGGAGGTTACAGAGATAGGGAGGGGTGTAGGGCTGGAGGAGGTTACAGAGATAGGGAGGGGTGTAGGAGGTTACAGAGATAGGGAGGGGTGTAGGGGCTGGAGGATGTTACAGAGATAGGGAGTGGTGTAGGGGTTGGATGATGTTACAGAGATAGGGAGGGGTGAAGGGGCTGGAGGAGGTTACAGAGATAGGGAGGGGTGTAGGGGCTGGAGGAGGTTACAGAGATAGGGAGGGGTGTAGGGGCTGGAGGAGGTTACAGAGATAGGGAGTGGTGTAGGGCTGGAGGAGGTTACAGAGATAGGGAGGGGTGAAGGGCTGGAGGAGGGTACAGAGATAGGGAGGGGTGTAGGGGCTGGAGGAGGTTACAGAGATAGGGAGGGGTGTAGGGGCTGGAGGAGGTTACAGAGATAGGGAGAGGTGTCGGGCTGGAGGAGGTTACAGAGATAGGGAGGGGTGTAGGGCTGGAGGAGGTTACAGAGATAGGGAGGGGTGTAAGGGCTGGAGGAGGTTACAGAGATAGGGAGGGGTGTAGGGGCTGGAGGAGGTTACAGAGATAGGGAGGGGTGTAGGGGCTGGAGGAGGTTACTGAGATAGGGAGGGGTGTAGGGGCTGGAGGAGGTTACAGAGATAGGGAGGGGTGTAGGGGCTGGAGGAGGTTACTGAGATAGGGAGGGGTGTAGGGGCTGGAGGAGGTTACAGAGATAGGGAGGGGTGTAGGGGCTGGAGGAGGTTACAGAGATAGGGATGGGTGTAGGGCTGGAGGTTGGGGGGGGGTGAGAGGGAGGTTGGGGGGGTGAGAGGGATGTTGGGGGGGTGAGGTTGGTTGGGGGGGTGAGAGGGGTGGGGGAGAGGGGGTTGAGAGGCCCGGGTAGGAAGGGGAGAGGGAGTTGGGGGAGAGGTGGGGTGGGGGGAGAGATGCGTGGGGGTGAGGGGGGGCTGGGGGGGGAGGGGGAGAGGGAGGGTTGTACTGGGGGAGGGTGGGTGGCGTTGGGCTGGGGGAGAGGGCCTGCCAGTGCCTCTATAGCCTGGCCTGTGGTCTAACTCGGTCTGAGGCCCGGGAGCTGGGATTGCGGAGGACCACGGAGCCTGTGAGCAGAGGCCCAGGGCGATTGGTTTGGGGCCTAGTTGGAGGAGCGGTGCTGGGGG
>NW_027253063.1:0-18314 GCF_044704955.1 Pristiophorus japonicus | reverse complement strand
GGGGGGGGAGGAGAGAGGGGGAGGGGGGAGAGAGGAGTGAGGGCAGGAGAGAGAGAGAATCAAAGTGAGGATGTGAGAGAGAGCGAGATCACAGGGACGGTGGGAGAGAGTGAGGTGGAGTGAGGTGGAGGAAGGTAGAGGGAGGTGGAGGGAAGTGGAGGGAGGTGGAGGGAGAGAGAGAGAGAGAGAGCGAGCGAGCGAGATCACTGAGGGTGGGAGATAGAGAGACAGGCATCAAGTGAGGACGGGGGGGGGGGGGGGGGAAGAGATCACTGAGGGTAGGGGGAGAAAACATTGGTGAGCCAAGCCATCTGGCCGACCTTAATTCACCCATCCACAATGACCCTCAAGTCGCCCATTGCAGCTTCCATTGTCAAATGAATCCCGATCGATGGGAGCAGAAGGTTGCAAAGGGACAGTGAGAGATTCAGGCAAAACTGTGGCTGAAGGAGTTCAATGTGGGAAAGTGTGAGGTCATCCACTTTGGACCTACGAAAGATAGATCAGAGTATTTTGTAAATGATGAAAAGCTGGGAACTGTGTTGGAGCAGAGAGATATAACTACAGAAACCACCAAAAGTACAAAAAAATATTTAAAAGACCAGCCTTCATCTGAAGGGGCTGGGACACAAAGGATGGAAGTAAATCGCCATCGCATCATGGGTAAAAAGTATATCATTTTATCTTTTAAACAAACAAGGTGCGCAGTAACAAAATTCCCAATGGATTCTGAGTCACCCTATGTATCCACCCACATACCAGAGAACTTTAACAATTAGAATTGTGCAATTCATAAGCTAACTCAGATAAACACAGGCAAAGATGTTTCGAAACAAGGTTTTTTCCTTATACTGAAACATATAAGATTCTGAGAGGGCTTGACAGGGTAGATGCAGAGAGGATGTTTCCCATTGTGCGGGAATCTAAAACTAGGGGGCATAGTTTGAGAATAAGGGGCCGCCCATTTAAAACAGAAATGAGGAAGAATTTCTTCTCTCAGAGGGTCATAAATCTTTGGAATTCTGCACCTCAGAGAGCTGTGGAGGCTGCGTCATTGAATATATTTAAAGTGGAGATAGACAGATTTTTGAACGAGAATGGAGTGAAGGCAGGGAAGTGGAGCTGAGTCCAGGATCAGATCAGCCATGATCTTATTAAATGATGGAGTAGGCTCGAGGGGTCAAATGGCCAACTATTTCTTACGTTCTTATCAGTGACAAAAGTTTCACATCACCAGTCAATAAACACCCCAGTAGTTGGCATCCACTTTGTGCAGTTAAGAAAACACTTTTTTTTTTTAAGAATTCTGATTTTAAAATGGAAGAAAACAGGACAAATCTTTCGTTTCGAGAATGAAATCCAAACATCGTCTGACAGTAACTTCCAGGACTAACCCACAATGGATTTGGACAACACATGCTCCAGAATGAGTGATGCTTCCACTCTCAGCTTGACTCAATCCGCCGGAATCAACCTTCACAAAGGTAGACACAAAACAAACGAGCTTCCAGCATTGTGAATTCATGGTCCCCGGATAACCCGAGAGGGTAAATGCAGCACCAGAGAGTCAGGAATTAATCCCACCTCCTGTCACACTGCGCCCACCAAAAGCTTTAATGTTTTGTTTTAGTTCTTATGATGCAAGTGCCCTATAACTGCACCATAAAACACGTTGCACCATCAGTCCACCAATTGTCTATTGAAGTTCCTAG
Source organism: Pristiophorus japonicus (assembly GCF_044704955.1). Lineage (NCBI taxonomy): Eukaryota > Metazoa > Chordata > Chondrichthyes > Pristiophoridae > Pristiophorus > Pristiophorus japonicus. Next base: position 16,602 of record NW_027253063.1, on the reverse strand, counting down.
GAATGTGGCTATAAAGGCAAAATGTTGCACTCATTGTCCATTAGAGAAGGAAGCACATCTATTCATATCGAAGTCTGACACTTCAGACATCACACGGGCTTTGAAGTGTCAAACACATATATAAAGGAGAGATTTCACGTTGTCAGTGAATGAAGTGTACAAATAACCTGGACATTTACAAGCATCTGGCAATCTGCAAACTTCTCTCAGCAATGTTCGTTAACTAGCAATTGGCCTCAGGACCTATATAGACCACTCCCCCAAAGGGAGCACCCTGACCTGTGGCATTGAGAGAAAGGTCAAGTTAGCAGCTTAAGTCTCACAACCATGCAGCAGACCCCAGGCCACCTGTGAGTTACAGCACACACGATCAGATCCTCATTTTGAGAAGGAAAAAAAGCCTTAAAATGACTTCAACGCCAAAGTCATAAAAAGAGTGTGCAGTATTTGAAAAATGGACAAGCAGCTGAACTCGTTCCACATGACCATTGGAATCCATCAATAAGCTCACAACAATGCTTACAAAATCTGACATGGCAATCCAGAGTCACTGCGATTCTAAACATCATATTGTACATTATTGTGCATGTTTAATCAGGTTTTAAAATAAAGTACAACACATTTATTGAGTTTTAGGACATACAAGTTCAAAGCTGCAAGTGACAGGTCACACAAACGAGCATGGAGAATAATTTGCTTGTTACATAGAATGACATAGAATATACAGCACAGAAACAGGCTGTTCGGCCCCACATCTGTGCTGGTGTTTCTGCTCCACACCAGCCTCTTCCCATTCCAGCTCCCTCATCACAGCGTTCTATTCCCTTCTCTTTCATGTACTCATCTACTTTCCTTTTGAAACCATCTGAGCGATTTGCCTCAACCGCTTGCTGTGGCAGCGAGTTCCACATTCTCACCACACTCTGGGTGAAGAAAGGTATCTTAATTTCCCGATTGGATTTATTAGTGACTATCCTGTTTTTATGGCCCCTTGTTTGGATTCCTCCACAAGTGAAAACATTCCCTCCAGATCCAGCAGGTCTCAAGTCTTCCCTTTTCAAAAGAAAAAAATCCTAACCTGTTCAATCTTTGCTGACAGCTGTAATCTCTCAATTCTGGTACCATCCCTGCCAATCTGTTTTGCACATTCTCCAGTGCTTCGCTGTCCTTTTTGTAGTCTGGAGAGCAGAAGCGTGCATCAGTACTCCAAGTATGGCCTGACCAGGGTCCTATACAGTTTAACATAACTTCACTACTTTTGAATTCTGCACCACTAGAAATAAATCCGAGGGCTTTGTTAGCATTGTAATTGTGATGCTGCTTTTAACGATTTGCTCACCTCTATCCCGAGATTCTTTTGCTCTTCTACCCCATTCAGCTTCTTATTTTCTAATGTGCAGATGATCGTTCTGTTTTTCCTACCAAAGTGCATCACCTCATATTTATCTACGTTAAAGTTCATGTGCCACTTAACTGCATGGTCTGTAAGTTTTCTAATGTCTTCTTATATTATGCTGCATTCTTCTTCTGTGTCAGAAATACCCTCAGTTTGGTATCATCTGCAAATGTTGATATTGAGTTACTTGTTCCATAGTGCAAATCATGAATGTATATAATGAACAGTGGTCCCAGCACTGATCCTTGTGGAACACCGCTTTCTATCTTCCTCCAATCTGAGTAACTACCCTTTACCGCGACTCTTTGCTTTCCATTTTTAGCCACTTTGCTCCCTGACTCCACATGCCTAACCTTTGTTATGAGCCTACCGTGTGGTGCCTTATCAAAGGCCTTGTGAAAATCCAAGTACATGACATCAACTACATTATGCTTGCCTACTCTTCGTTAACGTAGGAAAATGTCCCAAGGTACTTCACGGGAGTGCAATCATCATCATCAAAGGTGGTCCCTCAAACCCAAACACTGACACCGAGCCAAAGGAGATGTTAGTACAGGTGACTAAAAGCTTGATCGAAGAGGTAAGCTTTAACATAAGGACATAAGAATTAGGAACAGGAGTAGGCCATCTAGCCCCTCGAGCCTGCTCCGCCATTCAAAAAGATCATGGCTGATCTGGCCGTGGACTCAGCTCCACTTACCCGCCCTCTCCCCATAACCCTTAATTCCCTGATTGGTTGAAAATCTATCGATCTGTGATTTGAATACATTCAATGAGCTAGCCTCAACTGCTTCCTTGGGCAGAGAATTCCACAGATTCACAACCCTCTGGGAGAAGAAATTCCTTCTCAACTCGGTTTTAAATTGGCTCCCCCCGTATTTTGAGGCTGTGCCCCCTAGTTCTAGTCGCCCCGACCAGTGGAAACAACCTCTCTGCCTCTATCTTGTCTATCCCTTTCATTATTTTAAATGTTTCTATAAGATCACCCCTCATCCTTCTGAACTCCAACGAGTAAAGACCCAGTCTACTCAATCTATCATCATAAGGTAACCCCCTCATCTCCGGAATCAGCCCAGTGAATCGTCTCTGTACCCTCTCCAAAGCCAGTATATCCTTCCTTAAGTAAGGTGACCAAAACTGCACGCAGTACTCCAGGTGCGGCCTCACCAATACCCTATACAGTTGCAGCAAGACCTCCCTGCTTTTGTACTCCATCCCTCTCGCAATGAAGGCCAACATTCCATTCGCCTTCCTGATTACCTGCTGCACCTGCAAACAAACTTTTTGGGATTCATCCAAAAAGAACTCTCCTGATCTTTGGGCACCCTGTGCGGAGGGGAGCGGGTAGGTCCGAGGGCCTCCTCGTAGGACTGCTCCTGGGCACGGCCAAGGGTGCCATCAGCCGGTCCAGGCAGCGGGCGGTCGAGGGGGTCGTTCAACCTGACTGCCTGCCTCTCTTCCGCTCTTACATCCGGTCCAGGGTGTCCTTGGAGATGGAGCACGCGGTGTCCACCGGTACGCTCGCGGCCTTCCGCGAGAGGTGGGCACCGGAGGGACTGGAGTGCATCATCACGCCCGGCAACCAAATTTTAATTTGATTTTACGTTTTAAAGTTTAATTTGTTTTAATTGCCGGTGCTTTTAGTGTCCCCCTCTCCTTTTATAGGGGGCACTGGAAAAAAGGAAAAATTTGATTTTAGTGCCCAAAAAAAAAAAAAAAAAAAAGGGCCTTGTAAATGTCTTGTGTGTGTCATCCAGGTCGGGTGGCACGGATACATGTTTTATGTTTTGCAGGTTAACTCAAAAGAGTTTCATCCAAAAAGAGTTTCATCCAAAAAGAGTTTCATGCACAAGGACCCCAGGTCCCTCTGCACCGCAGCATGTTGTAATTTCTCCCCCTTCAAATAATATTCCCTTTTATTTCCCCCCCCCCCCCCCCCAAGGTGGATGACCTCACATTTTCCGACATTGTATTCCATCTGCCAAACCTTAGCCCATTCGCTTAATCTATCTAAATCTCTTTGCAGACTCTCTGTGTCCTCTACACAACCCGCTTTCCCACTAATCTTTGTGTCATCTGCAAATTTTGTCACACTACATTCTGTCCCCTCTTCCAGGTCATCTATGTATATTGTAAACAGTTGTGGTCCCAGCACCGATCCCTGTGGCACACCACTAACCACCGATTTCCAACCCGAAAAGGACCCATTTATCCCGAATCTCTGCTTTCTGTTAGCCAGCCAATTCTCTATCCATGCTAATACATTTCCACTGACTCTGCGTACCTTTATCTTCTGCAGTAACCTTTTGTGTGGCACCTTATCGAATGCCTTTTGGAAATCTAAATACACCACATCCATCGGTACACCTCTATTCACCATGCTCGTTATATCCTCAAAGAATTCCAGTAAATTAGTTAAACATGATTTCCCCTTCATGAATCCATGTTGCGTCTGCTTGATTGCACTATTCCTATCTAGATGTCCCGCTATTTCTTCCTTAATGATAGCTTCAAGCATTTTCCCCACTACAGATGTTAAACTAATCGGCCTTTCGTTACCTGCCTTTTGTCTGCCCCCTTTTCTAAACAGAGGCGTTACATTAGCTGCTTTCCAATCCACTGGTACCTCCCCAGAGTCCAGAGAATTTTAACGAATGCATCTGCTATAACTTCCGCCATCTCTTTTAATACCCTGGGATGCATTTCATCAGGACCAGAAGACTTATCTACCTTGAGTCCCATTAGCCTGTCCAGCACTAGCCCTCTAGTGATAGTGATTATCTCAAGGTCCTCCCTTCCCACATTCCTGTGACCAGCAATTTTTGGCATGGTTTTTGTGTCTTCCACTAAGACCGAAGCAAAATAATTGTTTAAGGTCTCAGCCATTTCCACATTTCCCATTATTAAATCCCCCTTTTCATCTTCTAAGGGACCAACATTTACTTTAGTCACTCTTTTCCGTTTGATATATCGGTAAAAGCTTTTACTATCTGTTTTTATGTTTTGCGCAAGTTTACTTTCGTAATCTATCTTTCCTTTCTTTATTGCTTTCTTAATCATTCTTTGCTGTCATTTAAAATTATCCCAATCGTTTAGTTTCCCACTAACCTTGGCCACCTTCTACGCATTGGTTTTTAATTTGATACCCTCCTTTATTTCCTTCGTTATCCACGGCTGGTTATCCCTTCTCTTACCACCCTTCTTTTTCACTGGAATATATTTTTGTTGAGCACTATGAAAGAGCTCCTTAAAAGTCCTCCACTGTTCCTCAATTGTGCCACCGTTTAGTCTGTGTTCTTAGTCTACTTTCGCCAACTCGGCCCTCATCCCACTGTAGTCCCCTTTGTTTAAGCATAGTACGCTCGCTTGAGACACTACTTCCTCACCCTCAATCTGTATTACAAATACAACCAAACTGTGATCACTCATTCCGAGAGGATCTTTTACTAGGAGATCGTTTATTATTCCTGTCTCATTACACAGGACCAGATCTAAGATAGCTTGCTCCCTTGTAGGTTCTGTAAAATACTGTTCTAAGAAACAATCCCGTATGCATTCTATGAATTCCTCCTCAAGGCTACCCCGTGCGATTTGATTTGACCAATCGATATGTAGGTTAAAATCCCCCATTATTACTGCCGTTCCTTTTTCACATGCCTCTATTATTACCTTGATTATTGTCTGCCTCACCGTAAAGTTATTATTTGGGGGCCTATAAACTATGCCCAACAGTGACTTTTTCCCCTTATTATCTCTAATCTCCACCCACATTCAACATTTTATTCATTAGAGCCAATATCATCTCTCACAATTGCTCGGATATCATCCTTTATTTACAGAGCTACCCCACCTCCTTTCCTTTCTTGTCTATCTTTCCAAATTGTCAGATACCCCTGTATGTTTAATTCCCAGTCTTGGCCACCCTGCAACCACGTTTCTGTAATGGCCACCAAATCATACCCATTTGTAATGATTTGTGCCGTCAACTCATTTACTTTATTTCGAATGCTGCGTGCGTTTAGGTAGAGTGTTTTAATACTAGTTTTTCCCTCAGTTCCCCCTTCTTGCCAGACCCTCGGTCCCCTAGTATTTCCGGAAGGTTATTCGTGTCTTCCTTAGTTAAGACAGAACCAAAGTATTTGTTCAATTGGTCTGTCATTTCCTTGTTCCCCATTATGAATTCACCTGATTCTGACTACAAGGGACCTACATTCGTCTTCACTAATCTTTTTCTCTTCACATAGCTATCGAAGCTTTTACAGTCAGTTTTTATGTTCCCGGCAAACTTACTCTCAAACTCTATTTTCCCCCTCCTAATTAAACCCTTTGTCCTCCTCTGCTGAATTCTAAATTTCTCCCAGCCCTCAGGTTTGCTGCTTTTTCTGGCCAATTTATATGCCTCTTCCTTGGATTTAACACTTTCCCTAATTTCCCTTGTTAGCCACGGTTGAGCCACCTTCCCCGTTTTATTTTTGCACCAGACAGGGATGTACAATTGTTGTAGTTCATCCATGTGATCTTTAAATGTCTGCCATTGCCTATCCACCATCAACCCTTTAAGTATCACTCACCTGTCTATCCTAGCCAATTCACGTCTCATACCATCGAAGTTACCTTTCTTTAAGTTTGGGACCCTAGTCTCTGAATTAACTGTGTCACTCTCCATCTTAATAAAGAATTCTACCATATTATGGTCACTCTTCTCCAAGGGGCCTCGCACAACAAGATTGCTAATTAGTCCTTTCTCATTACACACGACCCAGTTTAGAATGGCCTGCTCTCTAGTTGGTTCATAGAAACATAGAAACATAGAAAATAGGTGCAGGAGTAGGCCATTCGGCCCTTCTAGCCTGCACCGCCATTCAATGAGTTCATGGCTGAACATTCAACTTCAGTACCCCATTCCTGCTTTCTCGCCATACCCCTTGATCCCCCTAGCAGTAAGGACCTCATCTAACTCCTTTTTGAATATATTTAGTGAATTGGCCTCAACAACTTTCTGTGGTAGAGAATTCCACAGGTTCACCACTCTCTGGGTGAAGAAGTTCCTCCGCATCTCGGTCCTAAATGGCTTACCCCTTATCCTTAGACTGTGACCCCTGGTTCTGGACTTCCCCAACATTGGGAACATTCTTCCTGCATCTAACCTGTCTAACCCCGTCAGAATTTTATATGTTTCTATGAGGTCCCCTCTCATTCTTCTGAACTCCAGTGAATACAAGCCCAGTTGATCCAGTCTTTCTTGATAGGTCAGTCCCTCCATCCCGGGAATCAGTCTGGTGAACCTTCGCTGCACTCCCTCAATAGCAAGAATGTCCTTCCTCAGGTTAGGAGACCAAAACTGTACACAATACTCCAGGTGTGGCCTCACCAATGCCCTGTACAACTGTAGCAACACCTCCCTGCCCCTGTACTCAAATCCCCTTGCTATGAAGGCCAACATGCCATTTGCTTTCTTAACCGCCTGCTGCACCTGCATGCCAACCTTCAATGACTGATGTACCATGACACCCAGGTCTCTTTGCACCTCCCCTTTTCCTAATCTGTCACCATTCAGATAATAGTCTGTCTCTCTGTTTTTACCACCAAAGTGGATAACCTCACATTTATCCACATTATACTTCATCTGCCATGCATTTGCCCACTCACCTAACCTATCCAAGTCGCTCTGCAGCCTCACAGCATCCTCCTCGCAGCTCACACTGCCACCCAACTTAGTGTCATCCGCAAATTTGGAGATACTACATTTAATCCCCTCATCTAAATCATTAATGTACAGTGTAAACAGCTGGGGCCCCAGCACAGAACCTTGCGGTACCCCACTAGTCACTGCCTGCCATTCTGAAAAGTACCCATTTACTCCTACTCTTTGCTTCCTGTCTGACAACCAGTTCTCAATCCATGTCAGTACACTACCCCCAATCCCATGTGCTCTAACTTTGCACATCAATCTCTTGTGTGGGACCTTGTCGAACGCCTTCTGAAAGTCCAAATATACCACATCAACTGGTTCTCCCTTATCCACTCTACTGGAAACATCCTCAAAAAATTCCAGAAGATTTGTCAAGCATGATTTCCCTTTCACAAATCCATGCTGACTTGGACCTATCATGTCACCTCTTTCCAAATGCACTGCTATGACATCCTTAATAATTGATTCCATCATTTTACCCACTACCGATGTCAGGCTGACCGGTCTATAATTCCCTGTTTTCTCTCTCCCTCCTTTTTTAAAAAGTGGGGTTACATTGGCTACCCTCCACTCCATAGGAACTGATCCAGAGTCAATGGAATGTTGGAAAATGACTGTCAACGCATCCACTATTCCCAAGGCCACCTCCTTAAGTACTCTGGGATGCAGTCCATCAGGCCCTGGGGATTTATCGGCCTTCAATCCCATCAATTTCCCCAACACAATTTCCCGGCTAATAAGGATTTCCCTCAGTTCCTCCTCCTTACTAGACCCCCCGACCCCTTTTATAACCGGAAGGTTGTTCGTGTCCTCCTTCGTGAATACCGAACCAAAGTACTTGTTCAATTGGTCCGCCATTTCTTTGTTCCCCGTTATGACTTCCCCTGATTCTGACTGCAGGGGACCTACATTTGTCTTTACTAACCTTTTTCTCTTTACATATCTATAGAAACTTTTGCAATCCGTCTTAATGTTCCCTGCAAGCTTCTTCTCATACTCCATTTTCCCTGCCCTAATCAAACCCTTTGTCCTCCTCTGCTGAGTTCTAAATTTCTCCCAGTCCCCAGGTTCGCTGCTATTTCTGGCCAATTTGTATGCCACTTCCTTGGCTTTAATACTATCCCTGATTTCCCTTGATAGCCACGGTTGAGCCACCTTCCCTTTTTTATTTCTATGCCAGACAGGAATGTACAATTGTTGTAGTTCATCCATGCGGTCTCTAAATGTCTGCCATTGCCCATCCACAGTCAACCCCTTAAGTATCATTCGCCAATCCATCTCAGCCAATTCACGCCTCATACCTTCAAAGTTCGCCTTCTTTAAGTTCTGGACCATGGTCTCTGAATTAACTGTTTCATTCTCCATCCTAATGCAGAATTCCACCATATTATGGTCACTCTTCCTTGACATATTGGTCCAGAAAACCATCCCTAATACACTCCAGGAAATCTTCCTCCACAGTATTGCTACCAGTTTGGTTAGACCAATCTATATGTAGATTAAAGTCACCCACGATAACTGCTGTACCTTTACTGCACGTATCCCTAATTTCCTGTTTGATGCCATCCCCAACCTCACTACTACTGTTTGGTGGTCTGTACACAACTCCCACTCACGTTTTCTGCCCTTTAGTGTTTCACAGCTCTACCCATATCGATTCCACATCATCCACGCTAATGTCCTTCCTTACTATTGCGTTAATCTCCTCCTTAACAAAGATCTAGGCTGACGCTCCAGTGCTGTACTGAGGGAGTGCCGCACTGTTCGAGGTGCCATCCTTCCAAGGCCCCGCCTGCTCTCTCTAGGTTGGCGCAAAAGATCCCATGGCACTATTTCGAAGAACAGCGGGGATGTCCTGGCCAATATTTATTCTTCAATCACCATCACTAAAACAAAAACAGATTACCTGGTCATGATCACATTGCTGCCTGTGGGGGCTTGCTGTGTGCAAATGGCTGCCTCGTTTCCCACATTACATCAATGACAACACATTTGAAATGTATTTCATTGGCTGTAAAGCACGCCCAGAGGTTGTGAAAGGCGCTATATAAATGCAAGTCTTTCTTTCCTTTTCCCAAAATCCAGTTTAAATGATCAATGTAAATGACTGTGACTGAAGAACTATAAGACACAGCATCAGAAGGCATGAGCCCGGAGAGAGCCTGAAAATTAAAAGAAACTCTCTTCTTCTTCTTCTTCTCCCGCCCCCGCTACCCCACACCCACCCCACACCCACCCCACACCTCCTGCAACAGAGCAGTCACTACGTGGAACAGACTCGATGCAAGATCTGTTAATGCTGTGATTAAAACCTTCAATTAATATCTGGTTGCGAAAAAGATCAGAGGCTACAGGAATGGGTGTCAGGTGATTCCAGGACTGCTCGGTCCTGAGGGTCTTGGGGAGGGAAGCAGAGCAAGTTATTCGTGGAGGCCTCCAATCCAAGGCTAAACTGTGCAAATGAGATAGATGAATATTTTGGAGTTCTGCTAGATTAATGTGAGGGAATAAGCAATATCTTGGCAAAATATTGTGTCAGGAGTGTCACCAGGCAAGGTAGATCCATGATAGGGTTCATTAGGCAGGATATGTCGAGGTCTTGACTGATTACTTTAGTTCTCAGGAGTCAGTGGACCCAAGATTTGTAGTAATCTGTAACACGACTGGCTTTGCAGTAACATTAAAAAATGAAAGAAAAGTTATGCTATCTAGACCACAGTATGTACCTCCTCACCCCAACCCTTCACTCACTGAATTACTAAAGTACCATGATTAAACAGCATTAAAGGCTGATTAAGTGAATGGGGAAGAAGGTGGCCTATGGAGTATAATGTGGGGAAATGTGAGGTTATTCACTTTGGTAGGAAGAATAGAAAAACAGAATACTTTTTTAAATGGTGAGAAACTATTAAATGTTGGTGTTCGGAGAGATTTGGGTGTGCTTTACACAAAACACAGAAGGTTGACATGCAGGTACAGCAAGCAGTTGGGAAGGAAATAGTTTGTTGGCCTTTATTTCGTGGATTGGAGTACAAGAGTAAGGAAGTCTTGCTGCAATTGTACAGGGCACAGAGGTTATTGCCACTGGCTGGGGAGTCTAGAACCAGGGGTCACAGTCTCAGGATAAGGGGTCGGCCATTTAGGACTGAGATGAGGAGAAATTTCTTCACTCAGAGGGTGGTGAATCTTTGGAATTCTCCGCCCCAGAGGGCTGTGGAGGCTCAGTCGTTGAATATATTCAGGGCTGAGATCAATAGATTTTTGGACTCTAGGGGAATCAAGGGATATGGGGATCAGGTGGCAAAGTGGAGTTGAGGTTGAAGACCAGCCATGATTTTAGTGAATGTCGGAGCAGGCTCAAGGGGCTGTGTGGCCCATTCCTGCTCTTAATTTTTATGTTTTTATACAGTACTGGAGAATAAACATGAAGAAAAAGTAGTCAGAGATGCAGGAAATCTTAATGCTGCATTCATAGAATAGAATCATAGAACGGTTACAGCACAGCAGGCCATTCGGCCCGTCGAGCCCGTGCCGGCTCTCTGCAAGACCACCTCAGCCAGTCCCACTCCCTTGGCCTTTCCCCGTAGCCCTGTCATTTTTTTCCTTCAGGTACTTATCCAACTCCCTTTTGAAAGCCACGATTGAATCTGCCTCCACCACCCTCACAGGCCGTGCATTCCAGATCCTAACCACTCGTTGCTGAAAAACGTTTTTCCTCATGTCGCCTTTGGTTCTGTTGCCAATCACCTTGAATCTGTGTCCTCTGATTCTTGACCCTTATGCTAATGGGAAGTTTCTCTCAATCTACTCTGTCTAGCCCAGTCATGATTTTGAGCAGCTCTATCAAACCTCCTCCAAGGCCTTCACATCCTTCCTTAAGTGTGGTGCCCAGAATTGGACACAATACTCCAGTTGAGGACAAACTAGTGTTTTATAAAGGCTCATCATAACTTCCTTGCTTTTGTACTCCATACCTCTATTTATGAAGCCCAAGGTACCCATAAGCTTTTTTTAAACTGCTTTCTCAACCTGCCCTGCTACCTTCAACGAGTTGTGCAAATATACCCCCAGATCTCTCTGTTCATGCACCCTCTTTAGGATTGTACCCTTTAGTTTATACTTCGCTCTTCCCACCAAAATGTATCACTTCACACTTTTCTGCGTTAAAATTAATTTGCCACGCGTCTGCCCATTCCACCATGGATTTTAATATTGCAAAAATCAGCCATTAAGAAAAGCCTAAATTTAGCATAGGCTAGAAGCACAGAATGGCCTTCTCCTGTGCTCGAAATGTCTCTGTTTCTAGTACTGATCACGAGGCAGCGTGCAGTATTAGCAGCTACAGCATTACAACTTGCCTCTATTCCAACAATACATTCACTCCTTGGATCTCGATACAAAATCAAACAATTACAGTAAAACATCCAAAAATTTAAGTTACTACAGACAACTTGTGTGGAAGTCAAAAATTACTTTACAAAACATTTGATTGTAAACTTATTAAAAGTTTTGTTAAAAACAGTGTGCCAATAAATCAAAGTCCGTTTATAAACAGAACAGTGTGTGTTTAAGCAAAGAAGCCTAACTTGACACCTGCTTGATTTGAATTTATGCCCCTCTAAAAGGACAGAATTTAGAGGGTCCCCTTTCCTTGCTTTGCTTAATTCTGCACCTGAAGATTTATTCATTTTTAAAACATTTTCAGACAGTGCACCAAATGGACTCCGCTCAATCACTTCTAGGGTTGAAGTGTAAACCTTAATCTGTTCGTTCACATAGTACACATAAAATCAATCAGCTGGTTGGTTTACAATTGGTCTGGTCTCACTAGAATGTCCATCAGCCTGCCTTTCTGAGGATGGGAAGGTGAGAAAGATTACAGCAGCCAGTTCACACAAACAGGGGTACGATATTGGGTCACGCTATTGAGTGGATAATGGACAGGCATGGGAAACCCCGATCATTGGGGACATGGGCTTTGTGTATGGGCGAGACCAACTGCACTGAACTCAAGGAAATTTAGGGCAGACCCAATATTTGTTACACCACTGCTAATGAAGTGTCTACATCTGAAACATTAACCTCTGACGCTGATGGACTTAGTGTGCGTTTCCAGTACTTTCTGTTTACACCATGTTATTCAGAAATTGTTCCTCTAAAGACTGGATTTAATACAGTCATATCAGACTATACATATCACACATTAAATTGGTAATTAACATATAACCTTAAACAGCAATAAATGGTACATGTTTCCCACTGATAAAAAAGTGACACCAGAAATCGCAAAAACTCTAAGGGAGCAGCTTTTACCATTGTATCTACAGCAACAGATGAAGGAAAACAAACGATCCTATAGCACTATTCACAGTCAGAAAGACGAGTTCAAGGACTACAACACTGCCCACTGAGCAGGAGTCAGAGAAAAAATGTAGAGGGTTGCAGGAAATGGAGGGGATTGGGGGAATACAGAGGTCGGCAGGGTGGAGCAGAGAAGGTTGGGGAGACAGGGTGGGGGAGGATAGAAAGAATTGGCAGGGGTCAGAAAATGGCATGGGTCAAGGGGGCAATGTATATTGGGGGACCATGATCACAGAATAGTATATTGGGGTGTTTATTTGTGGCCACAGTTACAGGATGGTATATTGGGGTGTTTATTTGTGGCCACGGTTACAGGATGGTATATTGGGGTGTTTATTTGTGGCCATGGTTACAGGATGGTATATTGGAGTGTTTATTTGTGGCCACAGTTACAGGATGGTATATTGGTGTGTTTAGTTGTGACCACGGTTACAGGATGGTATATTGGGGTGTTTATTTGGGACCACAGTTACAGGATGGTATATTGGAAGTCTGTTAGAATAGATATAATCATAGAATAGTACAACACAGGACACCATTCAGCCTAGCAAGTCTGCAACAACTCTTTGAAAGATCAATCCAATTCGTCCCAACTCCCCGCTCTTTCCCCATATCTTTGCAATTTTTTCTCCTTCAAATATTTATCCAATTCCCTTTTGAATGTTATAACTATTGAATCTATATCCACCACCCCATCAGGCAGTGCATTCCAAATCCTAGCCACTCATCATGTAAAAAAGTTTTTCTTTATGTCACCTCTGGTTCTTTTGCCAATTGCTTTAAATCTGTGTCCTCGGGTAATCAACCAGTTTCTCTTGATTTACTCTACCTAAATTCTTGACGATTTTGAATAACTCTAACAAATCTCCTCTTTGCCTTTTCCGCTCTAAGAAGAACAACCCCAGCTTCTCTCGTCTATCTATGTAACTGAAATCGCTCATCCCCGGAACCATTCTAGTAAATTTCTTCTGTACCCTCCCCAAAGCCTTCATTGCCTTCCGAGAGAGGTGCCCAGAATTGGACACAATGTTGGGCAGTTTACTGGTGGGCAGGGGGGAAGGCTGTTATTGAAGGGTTTATTATGGGGATCCATGCTCACAGGTTGGTATATCTGAGGGGTGGGGTGGGGGTTATTTGAGGTGTATTGGGGGTTTAAAGGAGGGAGCTATTGAGGAATATATTAGGATTTATTTACACATTTATTGAAGGGGGAACCATGTGAGAAACCACCAGCCGGTCAGGGCCATAAAAGGAGTGTAGATGCAGTGGCCTAGGAGCAGCGCGAGTTGGTGCAGGAGAGCGACAACTTGGAGACAAGTGACTGGATTGGATGTCATCAAAATCCAGGTCACTGATTGGAGCGTGGGCAGCTGCAGCAGGAGAGGCGGCGAGAGATTGCAGAGTGACGTGATCGGGGTCCAGGAGAGGCGCAAGTTTGGGACCCAGAAGAGACGAGGGCCCAGGGGCAGCACGGGCCCAGCCCACACTGCGATATGTGAGCGCACTGGGTCCGTGCAGCACAGCAGGTCTCCAGTCGTCCTGGTTAACCCTTGCCCCTGGACCAAGACCCAGCTCTGTCCAGCCAGTGTGTGCAACGGCCGCCCCACGTTAAAAAAATCCACGCACAGGTATCTTCCACCCTTCAGGATCTGGAATATCAGGTCCTTCATTGAAACATCTATGAACTCATCCCCTTTTGGCGTGGAAGCAAGTCATCCTTGACACAAGGGACCACCTAAGTAGTAGTATTGAGGGGGGCTCTACTGGAGTCCATATCGGGAATCTATTGGGAGTCAATTGGGGTTTATTGGGGGATGTTTGGGGGTTTATTGGGGGATGTTTGGGGGTTTATTGGGGGATGTTTGGGGGTTTATTGGGGGATGTTTGGGGGATCATTGGGGGTTTGTTGGGGGGATGTTTGGGGGTTTGTTGGGGGGATGTTTGGGGGATGTTTGGGGGTTTGTTGGGGGGATGTTTGGGGGTTTGTTGGGGGGATGTTTGGGGGTTTGTTGGGGGGATGTTTGGGGGTTTGTTGGGGGGATGTTTGGGGGTTTATTGGGGGGATGTTTGGGGGTTTATTGGGGGGGATGTTTGGGGCTTTATTGGGGGGATGTTTGGGGGTTTGTTGGGGGGATGTTTGGGGGTTTGTTGGGGGGATGTTTGGGGGTTTATTGGGGGGATGTTTGGGGGTTTATTGGGGGATTGTTTGGGGCTTTATTGGGGGGATGTTTGGGGGATGTTTGGGGGTTTGTTGGGGGGATGTTTGGGGGTTTGTTGGGGGGATGTTTGGGGGTTTGTTGGGGGGATGTTTGGGGGTTTGTTGGGGGGATGTTTGGGGGTTTGTTGGGGGGATGTTTGGGGGTTTGTTGGGGGGATGTTTGGGGGTTTGTTGGGGGGATGTTTGGGGGTTTATTGGGGGGATGTTTGGGGGTTTGTTGGGGGTTTATTGGGGGGATGTTTGGGGGTTTATTGGGGGGATGTTTGGGGGTTTATTGGGGTATTGGGTTTTTATTGGGGTTGATGCTGAGTGGGGCTCCTGGCCGTGAACCTTGACACTGCGGCAGCCTCAGTGAGCAGCCGCCGCCGGGGGGGGGGGAGCGGGGAGCCCGCACAATGGGCCCCGGATCCCCCCCGCCCCCAGAGCCGGGCCCCGGACGCCGAGCCGCGCCGCGCTCCCCCGACTGTCGTGCGGCGCCGTGTCCCCGGGCTCACCTGTCGGGCGCGGTGCGGGTGCTGGCCGGGTGTCCGCTCTCTCTCTGTCTGTGTCCCGGGCGCGGGCTGCTGACCTCACTGACCCGCGACACTTCTCGCACAGTCCGCGTCATCCGCACGCGACACTAGGCCAGCCCGCGCAGGCGCAGAGAGTGAGTGGAGGGAGAGAGAGAAGAAGGGGGGGGGGGGGAGAGAGCAGAGGAGGGGGGAAGGACAGAAAGAGAGAGAGAGAGAAGGGGGAGGGAGAGAGAGAGAGAGAGAAGGGGGAGGGAGAGAGAGAGAGAGAGAGGGGAGGGGGAGGGAGAGAGAAGGGGAGGGGGAGGGAGAGAGAAGGGGAGGGGGAGGGAGAGAGAAGGGGAGGGGGAGGGAGAGAGAAGGGGAGGGGGAGGGAGAGAGAAGGGGAGGGGGAGGGAGAGAGAAGGGGAGGGGGAGGGAGAGAGAAGGGGAGGGGGAGGGGGAGGGAGAGAGAAGGGGAGGGGGAGGGGGAGGGAGAGAGAAGGGGAGGGGGAGGGGGAGGGAGAGAGAAGGGGAGGGGGAGGGGGAGGGGAGAGAGAAGGGGAGGGGGAGGGAGAGAGAGAGAAGGGGAGAGGGAGAGAGAGGGAAGGGGAGAGGGAGAGAGAGGGAAGGAGGAGGGAAGGGGAGAGGGAGAGAGAGGGAAGGGGAGAGGGAGAGAGAGGGAAGGGGAGAGAGGAGGAGGAGGAGGGGGGAGAGGAGGAGGAGGAGGGGGGAGAGGGGGAGGAGGAGAAAAGGGAGGGGAGGAGGAGAAAAGGGAGGGGGGGAGGAGAAAAGGGAGGGGGGAGGAGGAGAAAAGGGAGGGGGGGAGGAGGAGAAAAGGGAGGGGGGGAGGAGAAAAGGGGGGGAGAGGAGAAAAGGGAGGGGAGAGAGGAGAAAAGGGAGGGGGGGGGAGGAGAAAAGGGAGGGGGGGGAGGAGAAAAGGGAGGGGGGGGAGGAGAAAAGGGAGGGGGGGGAGGAGAAAAGGGGGGGGGAGAAAAGGGAGAGGGGGGAGGAGAAAAGAGGGGGGGGAGGAGAAAAGGGAGGGGGGGGAGGAGAAAAGGGAGGGGGGGGGGAGGAGAAAAGGGAGGGGGGGGAGGAGAAAAGGGAGGGGGGGGGGAGGAGAAAAGGGAGGGGGGGGAGAGAAAAGGGAGGGGGGGAGAGGAGAAAAGGGAGGGGGGGGGAGGAGAAAGGGAGGGGGGGGGGAGGAGAAAAGGGAGGGGGGGGGAGGAGAAAAGGGAGGGGGGGGGGAGGAGAAAAGGGAGGGGGGGGGGGAGGAGAAAAGGGAGGGGGGGGGGAGGAGAAAAGGGAGGGGGGGGGAGGAGAAAAGGGAGGGGGGGGGGAGGAGAAAAGGGAGGGGGGGGGAGGGAGAAATGGGAGGGGGGGGGGAGGAGAAAAAGGGAGGGGGGGGGGAGAAGGAGAAGGCGGGTGGGAGGAGAAGGGGAGGGGG
>NW_027253062.1:0-18322 GCF_044704955.1 Pristiophorus japonicus | reverse complement strand
CCCTCCTCAACTAACACACTCTCTCCCTCCTCAACTGTCACACTCTCTCCCTCCTCAACTAACACACTCTCTCCCTCCTCAACTGTCACACTCTCTCTCTCCTCAACTAACACACTCTCTTCCTCCTCAACTAACACACTCTCTCCCTCCTCAACTGTTACACTCTCTCCCTCCTCAACGAACACAATCTCTCGCTCCTCAACTAACACACTCTCTCCCTCCTCAACGAATACACTCTCTCCCTCCTCAACTAACACACTCTCTCCCTCCTCAACTAACACACTCTCTCCCTCCTCAACTAACACACTCTCTCCCTCCTCAACTAATACACTCTCTCCCTCCTCAACTAACACACTCTCTCCCTCCTCAACTAACACACTCTCTCATTCCTCAACTAACGCACTCTCTCTCTCCTCAACTAACACACTCTCTCCCTCCTCAACTAAAACACTCTCTCCCTCCTCAACTGACACACTCTCTCCCTCCTCAATTGTCACACTCTCTCCCTCCTCAACTAACACACTCTCTCCCTCCTCAACTAACACACTCTCTCCCTCCTCAACTGTCACACTCTCTCCCTCCTCAACTAACACACTCTCTCCCTCCTCAACTGTCACACTCTCTCCCTCCTCAACTAACACACTCTCTCCTTCCTCAACCAACACACTCTCTCTCTCCTCAAATAACACACTCTCTCTCTCCTCAACTAACACACTCTCTCCCTCCTCAACTAACACACTCTCTCCCTCCTCAACTAACACACTCTCTCCCTCCTCAACTAACACACTCTCTCTCTCCTCAACTGTCACACTCTCTCCCTCCTCAACTAACACACTCTCTCCCTCCTCAACTAACACACTCACTCCCTCCTCAACTAACACACTCTCTCCCTTCTCAACTAACACACTCTCTCCCTCCTCAACTGTCACACTCTCTCCCTTCTCAACTAACACACTCTCTCCCTCCTCAACTGTCACACTCTCTCCCTCCTCAACTAACACACTCTCTCCCTCCTCAACTAACACACTCTCTCTCTCCTAAACTGGCACACTCTCTCTCTCCTCAACTAACACACTCTCTCCCTCCTAAACTAACACACTCTCTCACTCCTCAACTAACACACTCTCTCCCTCCTCAACTAACACACTCTCTCCCTCCTCAACTAACACACTCTCTCCCTCCTCAACTAACACACTCTCTCCCTCCTCAACTAACACACTCTCTCTCTCCTCAACTGTCACACTCTCTCCCTCCTCAACTAACACACTCTCTCCCTCCTCAACTAACACACTCACTCCCTCCTCAACTAACACACTCTCTCCCTTCTCAACTAACACACTCCTCCCTCCTCAACTGTCACACTCTCTCCCTTCTCAACTAACACACTCTCTCCCTCCTCAACTGTCACACTCTCTCCCTCCTCAACTAACACACTCTCTCCCTCCTCAACTAACACACTCTCTCTCTCCTAAACTGGCACACTCTCTCTCTCCTCAACTAACACACTCTCTCCCTCCCTAAACTAACACACTCTCTCACTCCTCAACTAACACACTCTCTCCCTCCTCAACTAACACACTCTCTCCCTCCTCAACTAACACACTCTCTCCCTCCTCAACTAACACACTCTCTCCCTCCTCAACGAACACACTCTCTCCCTCCTCAACTAACACACTCTCTCCCTCCTAAACTGGCACACTCTCTCCCTCCTCAACTGTCACACTCTCTCCCTCCTCAACTAATACACTCTCTCCCTCCTCAACGAACACATTCTCTCCCTCCTCAACTAACACACTCTCTCCCTCCTCAACTAACACACTCTCTCCCTCCTCAACTAACACACTCTCTCCCTCCTCAACTAACACACTCTCTCCCTCCTCAACTAACACACTCTCTCCCTCCTCAACTGTCACACTCTCTCCCTCCTCAACTAACACACTCTCTCCCTCCTCAACTGTCACACTCTCTCCCTCTTCCACTAACACAATCTCTCCCTCTTCAACTAACACCCTCTCTCCCTCCTCAACTGTCACACTCTCTCTCTCCTCAACTAATACACTCTCTCCCTCCTCAGCTGTCACACTCTCTCCCTCCTCAACTAACACACTCTCTCCCTCCTCAACTGTCACACTCTCTCTCTCCTCAACTGTCACACTCTCTCCATCCTCAACTAACACACACTCTCTCTCCTCAACTAACACACTCTCTCTCATCCTCAACTAACACACTCTCTCTCTCCTCAACTGTCACACTCTCTCTCTCCTCAACTAACACAATCTCTTCCTCCTCAACTAACACACTCTCTCCTCCTCAACTATCACACTCTCTCTCCTCAACTAACACACTCTCTCCCTCCTCAACTAACACACTCTCTCCCTCCTCAACTGTCACACTCTCTCCTTCCTCAACTAACACATTCGATCCCTCCTCAACTAACACACTCTCTCCCTCCTCAACTAACACACTCTCTCCCTCCTCAACTATCACACTCTCTCTCCTCAACTAACACACTCTCTCCCTCCTCAACTAACACACTCTCTCCCTCCTCAACTAATACACTCTCTCTCTCCTCAACTAACACACTCTCTCCCTCCTCAACTAACACACTCTCTCCCTCCTCAACTAATACACTCTCTCTCTCCTCAACTAACACACTCTCTCCCTCCTCAACTGTCACACTCTCTCCCTCCTCAACTAACACACTCTCTCCCTCCTCAACTGTCACACTCTCTCTCTCCTCAACTAACACACTCTCTTCCTCCTCAACTAACACACTCTCTCCCTCCTCAACTAACACACTCTCTCCCTCCTCAACTAATACACTCTCTCTCTCCTCAACTAACACACTCTCTCCCTCCTCAACTGTCACACTCTCTCCCTCCTCAACTAACACACTCTCTCCCTCCTCAACTGTCACACTCTCTCTCTCCTCAACTAACACACTCTCTTCCTCCTCAACTAACACACTCTCTCCCTCCTCAACTGTCACACTCTCTCCCTCCTCAATGAACACAATCTCTCCCTCCCTCAACTAACACACTCTCTCTCTCCTCAACTAATACACTCTCTCCCTCCTCAACTAACACACTCTCTCCCTCCTCAACTAACACACTCTCTCCCTCCTCAACTAACACACTCTCTCCCTCCTCAACTAATACACTCTCTCCCTCCTCAACTAACACACTCTCTCCCTCCTCAACTAACACACTCTCTCTCTCCTCAACTAACACACTCTCTCCCTCCTCAACTAACACACTCTCTCCCTCCTCAACTGACACACTCTCTCCTCCTCAATTGTCACACTCTCTCCCTCCTCAACTAACACACTCTCTCCCTCCTCAACTAACACACTCTCTCCCTCCTCAACTGTCACACTCTCTCCCTCCTCAACTAACACACTCTCTCCCTCCTCAACTGTCACACTCTCTCCCTCCTCAACTAACACACTCTCTCCTTCCTCAACCAACACACTCTCTCTCTCCTCAAATAACACACTCTCTCTCTCCTCAACTAACACACTCTCTCCCTCCTCAACTAACACACTCTCTCCCTCCTCAACTAACACACTCTCTCCCTCCTCAACTAACACACTCTCTCTCTCCTCAACTGTCACACTCTCTCCCTCCTCAACTGTCACACTCTCTCCCTCCTCAACTAACACACTCTCTCTCTCCTCAACTGTCACACTCTCTCTCTACTCAACTAATACTCTCTCTCCCTCCTCAACTGTCACACTCTCTCCCTCCTCAACTAACACACTCTCTCCCTCCTCAACTGTCACACTCTCTCCCTCCTCAACTAACACACTCTCTCCCTCCTCAACTAACACACTCTCTCCGTCCTCAACTGTCACACTCTCTCCCTCCTCAACTAACACACTCTCTCCCTCCTCAACTGTCACACTCTCTCCCTCTTCAACTAACACAATCTCTCCCTCTTAAACTAACACCCTCTCTCCCTCCTCAACTGTCACACTCTCTCCCTCCTCAACTAACACACTCTCTCCTTCCTCAACTAACACACTCTCTCCCTCCTCAACTGTCACACTCTCTCCCTCTTCAATTAACACACTCTCTCCCTCCTCAACTAACACACTCTCTCCTTCCTCAACCAACACACTCTCTCTCTCCTCAAATAACACACTCTCTCTCTCCTCAACTAACACACTCTCTCCCTCCTCAACTAACACACTCTCTCCCCCTCAACTAACACACTCTCTCCCTCCTCAACTAACACACTCTCTCTCTCCTCAACTGTCACACTCTCTCCCTCCTCAACTGTCACACTCTCTCCCTCCTCAACTAACACACTCTCTCTCTCCTCAACTGTCACACTCTCTCTCTACTCAACTAATACTCTCTCTCCCTCCTCAACTGTCACACTCTCTCCCTCCTCAACTAACACACTCTCTCCCTCCTCAACTGTCACACTCTCTCCCTCCTCAACTAACACACTCTCTCCCTCCTCAACTAACACACTCTCTCTCTCCTAAACTGGCACACTCTCTCCCTCCTCAACTGTCACACTCTCTCCCTCCTCAACTAATACACTCTCTCCCTCCTCAACGAACACATTCTCTCCCTCCTCAACTAACACACTCTCTCCCTCCTCAACTAACACACTCTCTCCCTCCTCAACTAACACACTCTCTCCCTCCTCAACTAACACACTCTCTCCCTCCTCAACTAACACACTCTCTCCCTCCTCAACTGTCACACTCTCTCCCTCCTCAACTAACACACTCTCTCCCTCCTCAACTGTCACACTCTCTCCCTCTTCAACTAACACAATCTCTCCCTCTTCAACTAACACCCTCTCTCCCTCCTCAACTGTCACACTCTCTCCCTCCTCAACTAACACACTCTCTCCTTCCTCAACTAACACACTCTCTCCCTCCTCAACTGTCACACTCTCTCCCTCTTCAATTAACACACTCTCTCCCTCCTCAACTGTCACACTCTCTCCCTCCTCAACTAACACACACTCTCCCTCTTCAACTAACACACTCTCTCCCTCCTCAACTAAACCACTCTATCCCTCCTCAACTAACACACTCTCTCCCTCCTCAACTCTCATACTCTCTCCCTCCTCAACTGTCACACTCTCTCCCTCCTCAACTGTCACACTCTCTCCCTTCTCAACTAACACACTCTCCTCCTCCTCAACTAACACTCTCTCTCCCTCCTCAACTAACACACTCTCTCCCTCCTCAACTAACACACTCTCTCCCTCCTCAACTAACACACTCTCTCCCTCCTCAATTGTCACACTCTCTCCCTCCTCAACTAACACACTCTCTCTCTCCTCAACTGTGACACTCACTCTCTCCTCAACTGTCACACTCTCTCCCTCCTCAACTAACACACTCTCTCCCTCCTCAACTGTCACTCTCTCTCCCTCCTCAACTAACACACTCTCTCCCTCCTGAACGAACACACTCTCTCCCTCCTCAACTAACATACTCTCTTCCTCCTCAACTAACACACTCTCTCTCTCCTCAACTGTCACACTCTCTCCCTCCTCAACTAACACACTCTCCCCCTCCTCAACTGTCACTCTCTCTCCCTCCTCAACTAACACACTCTCTCCCTCCTCAACTAACACACTCTCTCTCTCCTCAAATAACACACTCTCTCTCTCCTCAACTAACACACTCTCTCCCTCCTCAACTAACACACTCTCTCCCTCCTCAACTAACACACTCTCTCCCTCCTCAACTAACACACTCTCTCTCTCCTCAACTGTCACACTCTCTCCCTCCTCAACTAACACACTCTCTCCCTCCTCAACTAACACACTCTCTCCCTCCTCAACTAACACACTCTCTCCCTTCTCAACTAACACACTCTCTCCCTCCTCAACTGTCACACTCTCTCCCTCCTCAACTAACACACTCTCTCTCTCCTCAACTGTCACACTCTCTCTCTCCTCAACTAATACACTCTCTCCCTCCTCAACTGTCACACTCTCTCCCTCCTCAACTAACACACTCTCTCCCTCCTCAACTGTCACACTCTCTCACTCCTCAACTGTCACACTCTCTCCACCCTCAACTAACACTCTCTCTCCCTCCTCAACTAACATACTCTCTCCCTCCTCAACTAACACACTCTCTCCCTCCTCAACTAATACACTCTCTCCCTCCTCAACTAACACACTCTCTCCCTCCTCAACTAATACACTCTCTCCCTCCTCAACTAACACACTCTCTCCCTCCTCAACTAACACACTCTCTCCCTCCTCAACTGTCACACTCTCTCACTCCTCAACTGTCACACTCTCTCCATCCTCAACTAACACACACTCTCTCTCCTCAACTAACACACTCTCTCCATCCTCAACTAACACACTCTCTCTCTCCTCAACTGTCACACTCTCTCCACCCTCAACTAACACTCTCTCTCCCTCCTCAACTAACATACTCTCTCCCTCCTCAACTAACACTCTCTCCCTCCTCAACTAATACACTCTCTCCCTCCTCAACTAACACACTCTCTCCCTCCTCAACTAATACACTCTCTCCCTCCTCAACTAACACACTCTCTCCCTCCTCAACTAACACACTCTCTCGCTCCTCAACTAACACACTCTCTCCCTCCTCAACTAACACACTCTCTCCCTCCTCAACTATCACACTCTCTCCCTCCTCAACTAACACACTCTCTCTCTCCTCAACTGTCACACTCTCTCCATCCTCAACTAACACACTCTCTCTCTCCTCAACTGTCACACTCTCTCCATCGTCAACTAACACACTCTCTCTCCTCAACTGTCACACTCTCTCCATCCTCAACTAACACACTCTCTCCCTCCTCAACTGTCACACTCTCTCCCTCCTCAACTGTCACACTCTCTCTCTCCTCAACTAACACACTCTCTCCCTCCTCAACTAACACACTCTCTCCCTCCTCAACTAACACACTCTCTCCCTCCTAAACTAACACACTCTCTCTCCCTCCTCAACTGTCACACTCTCTCCCTCCTCAACTAACACACTCTCTCCCTCCTCAACTAACACACTCTCTCCCTCCTAAACTAATACACTCTCTCTCTCCTCAACTAACACACTCTCTCCCTACTCAACTAACACACTCTCTCTCTCCTCAACTAACACACTCTCTCCCTCCTCAACTAATACACTCTCTCTCTCCTCAACTAACACACTCTCTCCCTACTCAACTAACACACTCTCTCTATCCTCAACTAACACACTCTCTCCCTCCTCAACTAACACACTCTCTCCCTCCTCAACTAACACACTCTCTCCCTCCTAAACTGTCACACTCTCTCCCTCCTCAACTAACACATTCTCTCCCTCCTCAACTAACACATTCTCTCCCTCCTCAACTGTCACACTCTCTCTCTCCTCAACTAACACACTCTCTCCCTCCTCAACTAACACACTTTCTCACTCCTCAACTAACACACTCTCTCCCTCCTCAACTAATACATTCTCTCTCTCCTCAACTAACACACTCTCTCCCTCCTCAACTAACACACTCTCTCCCTCCTCAACTGTCACACTCTCTCCCTCCTCAAGTAACACACTCTCTCCCTCCTCAACTAACACACTCTCTCTCTCCTCAACTAATACACTCTCTCCCTCCTCAACTAACACACTCTCTCCCTCCTCAACTAACACACTCTCTCCCTCCTCAACTAACACACTCTCTCCCTCCTCAACTAACACACTCTCTCCCTACCTCAACTGTCACACTCTCTCCGCCTCAACTAACACACTCTCTCCCTCCTCAACTAACACACTCTCTCCCTCCTCAACTAACACACTCTCTCCCTCCTCAACTAACACACTCTCTCTCTCCTCAACTAACACACTCTCTCTCTCCTCAACTAACACACTCTCTCCCTCCTCAACTGACACACTCTCTCCCTCCTCAACTCATACACTCTCTCCCTCCTCAACTAATACACTCTCTCCCTCCTCAACTGTCACACTCTCTCCCTCCTCAACTAATACACTCTCTCTCTCCTCAACTGTCACACTCTCTCCCTCCTCAACTAATACACTCTCTCCCTCCTCAACTCACACATTCTCTCCCTCCTCAACTAACACACTCTCTCCCTCCTCAACTAATACACTCTCTCCCTCCTCAACTGTCACACTCTCTCCCTCCTCAACTAATACACTCTCTCTCTCCTCAACTGTCACACTCTCTCCCTCCTCAACTAATACACTCTCTCCCTCCTCAACTCACACATTCTCTCCCTCCTCAACTAACACACTCTCTCCCTCCTCAAATGTCGCACTCTCTCCCTCCTCAACTGTCACACTCTCTCCCTCTTCAATTAACACACTCTCTCCCTCTTCAACTGACACACTCTCTCCCTCCTCAACTAACACCCTCTCTCGCTCCTCAACTAACACACTCTCTCCCTCCTCAACTGTCACACTCTCTCCCTCCTCAACTGTCACACTCTCTCCCTCCTCAACTGTCACACTATCTCCCTCCTCAACTAACACACTCTCTTCCTCCTCAACTAAGACAGTCTCTCCCTCCTCAACTGTCACACTCTCTCGCTCCTCAACTGTCACACTCTCTCCCTCCTCAACTAACACACTCTCTCCCTCTTCAACTAACACACTCTCTCCCTCCTCAACTTACACACTCTCTTCCTCCTCAACTAACACTCTCTCTCCCTCCTCAACGAACACACTCTCTCCCTCCTCAACTAACACACTCTCTCCCTCCTCAACTAACACACTCTCTTCCTCCTCAACTAACACTCTCTCTCCCTCCTCAACTAACACGCTCTCTCCCTCCTCAACTAACACAGTCTCTCCCTCCTCAACTAACACACTGTCTCCCTCCTCAACTAACACACTCTCTCCCTCCTCAACTAACACACTCTCTCCCTCCTGAACTAACACACTCTCTCCCTCCTCAACTAACACAGTCTCTCCCTCCTCAACTAACACACTGTCTCCCTCCTCAACTAACACACTCTCTCCCTCCTCAACTAACACACTCTCTCCCTCCTCAACTAACACACTCTCTCCCTCCTCAACTAACACACTCTCTCCCTCCTGAACTAACACACTCTCTCCCTCCTCAACTAACACACTCTCTCCCTCCTCAAATAACACACTCTCTCCCCCCTCAACTAACACACTCTCTCCCTCCTCAACTGTCACACTCTCTCCCTCCTCAACTGTCACACTCTCTCCCTCCTCAACTGACACACTCTCTCCCTCCTCAACTAACACACTCTCTCCCTCCTCAACTAACACACTCTCTCCCTCCTCAACTTACACACTATCTTCCTCCTCAACTAACACACTTTCTCACTCCTCAACTAACACACTCTCTCCCTCCTCAACTAATACATTCTCTCTCTCCTCAACTAACACACTCTCTCCCTCCTCAACTAACACACTCTCTCCCTCCTCAACTGTCACACTCTCTCCCTCCTCAAGTAACACACTCTCTCCCTCCTCAACTAACACACTCTCTCTCTCCTCAACTAATACACTCTCTCCCTCCTCAACTAACACACTCTCTCCCTCCTCAACTAACACACTCTCTCCCTCCTCAACTAACACACTCTCTCCCTCCTCAACTAACACACTCTCTCCCTACCTCAACTGTCACACTCTCTCCCCCTCAACTAACACACTCTCTCCCTCCTCAACTAACACACTCTCTCCCTCCTCAACTAACACACTCTCTCCCTCCTCAACTAACACACTCTCTCCCTCCTCAACTAAAACACTCTCTCTCTCCTCAACTAACACACTCTCTCCCTCCTCAACTGACACACTCTCTCCCTCCTCAACTCATACACTCTCTCCCTCCTCAACTAATACACTCTCTCCCTCCTCAACTGTCACACTCTCTCCCTCCTCAACTAATACACTCTCTCTCTCCTCAACTGTCACACTCTCTCCCTCCTCAACTAATACACTCTCTCCCTCCTCAACTCACACATTCTCTCCCTCCTCAACTAACACACTCTCTCCCTCCTCAACTGTCACACTCTCTCCCTCCTCAAGTAACACACTCTCTCCTTCGTCAACAGTCACACTCTCTCCTTCCTCAAATGTCGCACTCTCTCCCTCCTCAACTGTCACACTCTCTCCCTCTTCAATTAACACACTCTCTCTCTCCTCAACTGTCACACTCTCTCCTTCCTCAACTGTCACACTCTCTCCCTCCTCAACTAACACACTCTCTCCCTCTTCAACTAACACACTCTCTCCCTCCTCAACTAATACCCTCTCTCGCTCCTCAACTAACACACTCTCTCCCTCCTCAACTGTCACACTCTCTCCCTCCTCAACTGTCACACTCTCTCCCTCCTCAACTGTCACACTATCTCCCTCCTCAACTAACACACTCTCTTCCTCCTCAACTAAGACAGTCTCTCCCTCCTCAACTGTCACACTCTCTCGCTCCTCAACTGTCACACTCTCTCCCTCCTCAACTAACACACTCTCTCCCTCTTCAACTAACACACTCTCTCCCTCCTCAACTTACACACTCTCTTCCTCCTCAACTAACACTCTCTCTCCCTCCTCAACGAACACACTCTCTCCCTCCTCAACTAACACACTCTCTCCCTCCTCAACTAACACACTCTCTTCCTCCTCAACAAACACTCTCTCTCCCTCCTCAACTAACACGCTCTCTCCCTCCTCAACTAACACAGTCTCTCCCTCCTCAACTAACACACTGTCTCCCTCCTCAACTAACACACTCTCTCCCTCCTCAACTAACACACTCTCTCCCTCCTGAACTAACACACTCTCTCCCTCCTCAACTAACACAGTCTCTCCCTCCTCAACTAACACACTGTCTCCCTCCTCAACTAACACACTCTCTCCCTCCTCAACTAACACACTCTCTCCCTCCTCAACTAACACACTCTCTCCCTCCTCAACTAACACACTCTCTCCCTCCTGAACTAACACACTCTCTCCCTCCTCAACTAACACACTCTCTCCCTCCTCAAATAACACACTCTCTCCCCCCTCAACTAACACACTCTCTCCCTCCTCAACTGTCACACTCTCTCCCTCCTCAACTGTCACACTCTCTCGCTCCTCAACTGACACACTCTCTCCCTCCTCAACTAACACACTCTCTCCCTCCTCAACTAACACACTCTCTCCCTCCTCAACTTACACACTCTCTTCCTCCTCAACTAACACTCTCTCTCCCTCCTCAACGAACACACTCTCTCCCTCCTCAACTAACACACTCTCTCCCTCCTCAACTAACACACTCTCTTCCTCCTCAACTAACACTCTCTCTCCCTCCTCAACTAACACACTCTCTCCCTCCTCAACTAACACAGTCTCTCCCTCCTCAACTAACACACTGTCTCCCTCCTCAACTAACACACTCTCTCCCTCCTCAACTAACACACTCTCTCCCTCCTCAACTAACACACTCTCTCCCTCCTCAACTAACACACTCTCTCCCTCCTCAACTAATACACTCTCTCCCTCCTCAACTAACACACTCTCTCCCTCCTCAACTAACACACTCTCTCCCTCCTCAACTAATACACTCTCTCTCTCCTCAACTAACACAATCTCTCCCTCCTCAACACACACACTCTCTCCCTCCTCAACTAATACACTCTCTCCCTCCTCAACTAACACACTCTCTCCCTGCTCAACTAACACTCTCTCCCTCCTCAACTGTCACACTCTCTCCCTCCTCAACTAACACACTCTCTCCCTTCTCAACTAACACACTCTCTCCCTTCTCAACTAACACACTCTCTCCCTCCTCAACTAACACACTCTCTCCCTCCTCAACTGTCACACTCTCTCTCCTCAACTAACACACTCTCTCCCTCCTCAACTAACACACTCTCTCCCTCCTCAACTAACACACTCTCTTCCTCTTAAACTGTCACACTCTCTCCCTCCTCAACTAACACACTCTCTCCCTCCTCAACCAGCACACTCTCTCTCTCCTCAACTAACACACTCTCTCCCTCCTCAACTGTCACACTCTCTCCCTCCTCAACTAACACACTCTCTCTCTCCTCAACTAACATACTCTCTCCCTCCTCAACTAACACACTCCTCAACTGTCACACTCTCTCCCTCCTCAACTAACACACTCTCTCCTTCGTCAACTGTCACACTCTCTCCTTCATCAACTGTCACACTCTCTCCCTCCTCAACTGTCATACTCTCTCCCTCTTCAATTAACACACTCTCTCCTTCCTCAACTGTCACACTCTCTCCTTCCTCAACTGTCACACTCTCTCCCTCCTCAACTAACACACTCTCTCCCTCTTCAACTAACACACTCTCTCCCTCCTCAACTAACACACTCTCTCCCTCCTCAACTAACACACTCTCTCCCTCCTCAACTGTCACACTCTCTCCCTCCTCAACTGTCACACTCTCTCTCTCCTCAACTGTCACACTCTCCCGCTCCTCAACTAACACACTCTCTTCCTCCTCAACTAACACTCTCTCTCCCTCCTCAACTAACAAACTCTCTCCCTCCTCAACTAACACTCTCTCCCTCCTCAACTAACACACTCTCTCCCTCCTCAACTGTCACACTCTCTCTCTCTTCAACTGTCACACTCTCTCCCTCCTCAACTAACACACTCTCTCCCTCCTCAACTAACACACTCTCTCCCTCCTCAACTAACACACTCTCTCCCTCCTCAACTAATACACTCTCTCTCTCCTCAACTAACACACTCTCTCCCTCCTCAACTAACACATTCATTCCCTCCTCAACTGACACACTCTCTCCCTCCTCAACTAACACAGTCTCTCCCTCCTCAACTTACACACTCTCTCCCTCCTCAACTAACACACTCTCTCCCTCCTCAACTAACACACTCTCTTCCTCCTCAACTAACACTCTCTCTCCCTCCTCAACTAACACACTCTCTCCCTCCTCAACTAACACAGTCTCTCCCTCCTCAACTAACACACTGTCTCCCTCCTCAACTAACACACTCTCTCCCTCCTCAACTAACACACTCTCTCCCTCCTCAACTAACACACTCTCTCCCTCCTCAACTAACACACTCTCTCCCTCCTCAACTAATACACTCTCTCCCTCCTCAACTAACACACTCTCTCCCTCCTCAACTAACACACTCTCTCGCTCCTCAACTAATACACTCTCTCTCTCCTCAACTAACACAATCTCTCCCTCCTCAACACACACACTCTCTCCCTCCTCAACTAATACACTCTCTCCCTCCTCAACTAACACACTCTCTCCCTGCTCAACTAACACTCTCTCCCTCCTCAACTGTCACACTCTCTCCCTCCTCAACTAACACACTCTCTCCCTTCTCAACTAACACACTCTCTCCCTTCTCAACTAACACACTCTCTCCCTCCTCAACTAACACACTCTCTCCCTCCTCAACTGTCACACTCTCTCTCCTCAACTAACACACTAGCTCCCTCCTCAACTAACACACTCTCTCCCTCCTCAACTAACACACTCTCTTCCTCTTAAACTGTCACACTCTCTCCCTCCTCAACTAACACACTCTCTCCCTCCTCAACCAGCACACTCTCTCTCTCCTCAACTAACACACTCTCTCCCTCCTCAACTGTCACACTCTCTCCCTCCTCAACTAACACACTCTCTCTCTCCTCAACTAACATACTCTCTCCCTCCTCAACTAACACACTCTCTCTCTCCTCAACTAACACAATCTCTCCCTCCTCAACTCACACACTCTCTCCCTCCCCAACAGTCACACTCTCTCCCTCCTCAACTAACACACTCTCTCCCTCCTCAACTGTCACACTCTCTCCCTCCTCAACTGTCACACTCTCTCCCTCCTCAACTAACACACTCTCTCCTTCGTCAACTGTCACACTCTCTCCTTCATCAACTGTCACACTCTCTCCCTCCTCAACTGTCACACTCTCTCCCTCCTCAACTAACACACTCTCTCCCTCTTCAACTAACACACTCTCTCCCTCCTCAACTAACACACTCTCTCCCTCCTCAACTAACACACTCTCTCCCTCCTCAACTGTCACACTCTCTCCCTCCTCAACTGTCACACTCTCTCTCTCCTCAACTGTCACACTCTCCCGCTCCTCAACTAACACACTCTCTTCCTCCTCAACTAACACTCTCTCTCCCTCCTCAACTAACAAACTCTCTCCCTCCTCAACTAACACACTCTCTCCCTCCTCAACTAACACACTCTCTCCCTCCTCAACTGTCACACTCTCTCTCTCTTCAACTGTCACACTCTCTCCCTCCTCAACTAACACACTCTCTCCCTCCTCAACTAACACACTCTCTCCCTCCTCAACTAACACACTCTCTCCCTCCTCAAATAACACACTCTCTCCCTCCTCAACTAACACACTCTCTCCCTCCTCAACTAACACACTCTCTCCCTCCTCAACTGTCACACTCTCTCTCTCCTCAACTGTCACACTCTCTCCCTCCTCAACTAACACACTCTCTCCCTCCTCAACTAACACACTCTCTCCCTCCTCAACTAACACACTCTCTCCCTCCTCAACTAACACATTCATTCCCTCCTCAACTGACACACTCTCTCCCTCCTCAACTAACACAGTCTCTCCCTCCTCAACTTACACACTCTCTTCCTCCTCAACTAACACTCTCTCTCCCTCCTCAACTAACACACTCTCTCCCTCCTCAACTAACACACTCTCTCGCTCCTCAACTAACACACTCTCTTCCTCCTCAACTAACACTCTCTCTCCCTCCTCAACTAACACACTCTCTCCCTCCTCAGCTAACACAGTCTCTCCCTCCTCAACTAACACACTCTCTCCCTCCTCAACTAACACACTCTCTCCCTCCTCAACTAACACACTCTCTTCCTCCTAAACTGTCACACTCTCTCCCTCCTCAACTAACACACTCTCTCCCTCCTCAACTAACACACTCTCTCTCTCCTCAACTAACACACTCTCTCCCTCCTCAACTGTCACACTCTCTCCCTCCTCAACTAACACACTCTCTCTCTCCTCAACTAACATACTCTCTCCCTCCTCAACTAACACACTCTCTCCCTCCTCAACTCACACACTCTCTCCCTCCCCAACAGTCACACTCTCTCCCTCCTCAACTAACACACTCTCTCCCTCCTCAACTGTCACACTCTCTCCCTCCTCAACTAACACACTCTCTCCTTCATCAACTGTCACACTCTCTCCCTCCTCAACTGTCACACTCTCTCCCTCTTCAATTAACACACTCTCTCCTTCCTCAACTGTCACACTCTCTCCTTCCTCAACTGTCACACTCTCTCCCTCCTCAATGAACACACTCTCTCCCTCTTCAACTAACACACTCTCTCCCTCCTTAACTAACACACTCTCTCCCTCCTCAACTAACACACTCTCTCCCTCCTCAACTGTCACACTCTCTCCCTCCTCAACTGTCACACTCTCTCTCTCCTCAACTGTCACACTCTCCCGCTCCTCAACTAACACACTCTCTTCCTCCTCAACTAACACTCTCTCTCCCTCCTCAACTAACAAACTCTCTCCCTCCTCAACTAACACACTCTCTCCCTCCTCAACTAATACACTCTCTCCCTCCTCAACTGTCACACTCTCTCCCTCCTCAACTAACACACTCTCTCTCTCCTCAACTGTCACACTCTCTCTCTCCTCAACTGTCACACTCTCTCCCTCCTCAACTAACACACTCTCTCCCTCCTCAACTAACACACTCTCTCACTCCTCAAATAACACACTCTCTCCCTCCTCAACTAACACACTCTCTCCCTCCTCAACTAACACACTCTCTCCCTCCTCAACTGTCACACTCTCTCTCTCCTCAACTGTCACACTCTCTCCCTCCTCAACTAACACACTCTCTCCCTCCTCAACTAACACATTCTCTCCCTCCTCAACTAACACACTCTCTCCCTCCTCAACTAACACACTCTCTCCCTCCTCAACTAACACACTCTCTCCCTCCTCAACTGACACACTCTCTCCCTCCTCAACTAACACACTCTCTCCCTCCTCAACTAACACACTCTCTCCCTCCTCAACTAACACACTCTCTTCCTCCTCAACTAACACTCTCTCTCCCTCCTCAACTGTCACACTCTCTCCCTCCATAACTAACACACTCTCTCCCTCCTCAACTAACACACTCTCTCCCTCCTCAACTAACACACTCTCTCCCTCCTCAACTAACACACTCTCTTTCTCCTAAACTGTCACACTCTCTCCCTCTTCAACTAACACACTCTCTCCCTCCTCAACTAACACACTCTCTCCCTCCTCAACTGTCACACTCTCTCCCTCCTCAACGAACACACTCTCTTCCTCCTAAACTAACACACTCTCTCCCTCCTCAACTAACACACTCTCTCCCTCCTCAACTAACACACTCTCTCCCTCCTCAACTAACACACTCTCTCCCTCCTCAACTAACACACTCTCTTCCTCCTAAACTGTCACACTCGCTCCCTCTTCAACTAACACACTCTCTCTCTCCTCAACTGTCACACTCTCTCCCTCCTCAACTAACACACTCTCTCCCTCCTCAACTAACACACTCTCTCCCTCCTCAACTAACACACTCTCTCCCTCCTCAACTAACACATTCATTCCCTCCTCAACTGACACACTCTCTCCCTCCTCAACTAACACAGTCTCTCCCTCCTCAACTTACACACTCTCTCCCTCCTCAACTAACACACTCTCTCCCTCCTCAACTAACACACTCTCTTCCTCCTCAACTAACACTCACTCTCCCTCCTCAACTAACACACTCTCTCCCTCCTCAACTAACACAGTCTCTCCCTCCTCAACTAACACACTGTCTCCCTCCTCAACTAACACACTCTCTCCCTCCTCAACTAACACACTCTCTCCCTCCTCAACTAACACACTCTCTCCCTCCTCAACTAACACACTCTCTCCCTCCTCAACTAATACACTCTCTCCCTCCTCAACTAACACACTCTCTCCCTCCTCAACTAACACACTCTCTCCCTCCTCAACTAATACACTCTCTCTCTCCTCAACTAACACAATCTCTCCCTCCTCAACACACACACTCTCTCCCTCCTCAACTAATACACTCTCTCCCTCCTCAACTAACACACTCTCTCCCTGCTCAACTAACACTCTCTCCCTCCTCAACTGTCACACTCTCTCCCTCCTCAACTAACACACTCTCTCCCTTCTCAACTAACACACTCTCTCCCTTCTCAACTAACACACTCTCTCCCTCCTCAACTAACACACTCTCTCCCTCCTCAACTGTCACACTCTCTCTCCTCAACTAACACACTCTCTCCCTCCTCAACTAACACACTCTCTCCCTCCTCAACTAACACACTCTCTTCCTCTTAAACTGTCACACTCTCTCCCTCCTCAACTAACACACTCTCTCCCTCCTCAACCAGCACACTCTCTCTCTCCTCAACTAACACACTCTCTCCCTCCTCAACTGTCACACTCTCTCCCTCCTCAACTAACACACTCTCTCTCTCCTCAACTAACATACTCTCTCCCTCCTCAACTAACACACTCTCTCTCTCCTCAACTAACACAATCTCTCCCTCCTCAACTCACACACTCTCTCCCTCCCCAACAGTCACACTCTCTCCCTCCTCAACTAACACACTCTCTCCCTCCTCAACTGTCACACTCTCTCCCTCCTCAACTAACACACTCTCTCCTTCGTCAACTGTCACACTCTCTCCTTCATCAACTGTCACACTCTCTCCCTCCTCAACTGTCACACTCTCTCCCTCTTCAATTAACACACTCTCTCCTTCCTCAACTGTCACACTCTCTCCTTCCTCAACTGTCACACTCTCTCCCTCCTCAACTAACACACTCTCTCCCTCTTCAACTAACACACTCTCTCCCTCCTCAACTAACACACTCTCTCCCTCCTCAACTAACACACTCTCTCCCTCCTCAACTGTCACACTCTCTCCCTCCTCAACTGTCACACTCTCTCTCTCCTCAACTGTCACACTCTCCCGCTCCTCAACTAACACACTCTCTTCCTCCTCAACTAACACTCTCTCTCCCTCCTCAACTAACAAACTCTCTCCCTCCTCAACGAACACACTCTCTCCCTCCTCAACTAACACACTCTCTCCCTCCTCAACTGTCACACTCTCTCTCTCTTCAACTGTCACACTCTCTCCCTCCTCAACTAACACACTCTCTCCCTCCTCAACTAACACACTCTCTCCCTCCTCAACTAACACACTCTCTCCCTCCTCAAATAACACACTCTCTCCCTCCTCAACTAACACACTCTCTCCCTCCTCAACTAACACACTCTCTCCCTCCTCAACTGTCACACTCTCTCTCTCCTCAACTGTC
>NW_027253061.1:0-18325 GCF_044704955.1 Pristiophorus japonicus | reverse complement strand
GTGGGAGACAGGGGGAGAGAGTGGGAGACAGGGGAGAGAGTGGGAGACAGGGGGAGAGAGTGGGAGACAGGGGGAGAGAGTGGGAGACAGGGGGAGAGAGTGGGAGACAGGGGGAGAGAGTGGGAGACAGGGGGAGAGAGTGGGAGACAGGGGGAGAGAGTGGGAGACAGGGGGAGAGAGTGGGAGACAGGGGGAGAGAGTGGGAGACAGGGGGAGAGAGTGAGAGCCAGGGGGAGACAGTGAGAGCCAGGGGGAGAGAGAGAGAGGGGGGAGAGAGAGAGAGAGAGGGGGGAGAGAGTGAGGGAGAGTGAGAGACAGGGGTAGAGAGTGCGGTAGGGGGGGAGACAGGGGGAGAGAGTGGGAGACAGTGGGAGGGATTGGTAGAGAGTAGTAGAGAGTGCGAGAGTGTGGGAGAGTGTGGGAGAGTGTGGGAGACAGGGGGAGAGAGTGGGAGACGGCGGGATAGTGGGAGACAGGGGGAGACAGGGTGGGAGAGTGTGGGGGAGAGAGTGGGAGACAGGGGGAGAGAGTGGGAGACAGGGGGAGAGAGTGGGAGACAGTGGGAGACAGGAGGAGACAGGGGGAGACAGGGGGAGACAGGGGGAGACAGGGGGAGACAGGGGGAGAGAGTGGGAGACAGGGGGAGAGAGTGGGAGTCAGGGGGAGAGAGTGGGAGACAGGGGAGAGAATGGGAGACAGGGGGAGAGAATGGGAGACAGGGGGAGAGAGTGGGAGACAGGGGGAGAGAGTGGGAGACAGGGGGAGAGAGTGGGAGACAGGGGGAGAGAGTGGGAGACAGGGGGAGAGAGTGGGAGCCAGGGGGAGAGAGTGAGAGCCAGGGGGAGAGAGAGAGAGGGGGGAGAGAGAGAGAGAGGAGGGAGAGAGTGAGGGAGAGTGAGAGACAGGGGGGGAGGGGGGAGGGGAGAGTGGGAGACAGTGGGAGGGATTGGTAGAGAGTAGGATAGAGTGCGAGAGTGTGGGAGAGTGTGGGAGACAGGGGGAGAGAGTGGGAGACAGGGGGAGAGTGGGAGACAGGGGGAGACAGGGTGGGAGAGTGTGGGGGGGAGAGGGACAGGAGTGGGAGACAGGGGGAGAGAGTGGGAGACAGGGGGAGAGAGTGGGAGACAGGAGAGGGGAGAGAGTGGGAGACAGGGGGAGAGAGTGGGAGACAGGGGAGAGAGTGGGAGACAGGGGGAGAGAGTGGGAGACAGGGGAGAGAGTGGGAGACAGGGGGAGAGAGTGGGAGACAGGGGGAGAGAGTGGGAGACAGGGGGAGAGAGTGGGAGACAGGGGGAGAGAGTGGGAGACAGGGGGAGAGAGTGGGAGACAGGGGGAGAGAGTGGGAGACAGGGGGAGAGAGTGGGAGACAGGGGGAGAGAGTGGGAGACAGGGGGAGAGAGTGGGAGACAGGGGGAGAGAGTGGGAGACAGGGGGAGAGAGTGGGAGACAGTGGGAGACAGGGGGAGAGAGTGGGAGACAGGGGGAGAGAGTGGGAGACAGGGGGAGAGAGTGGGAGACAGGGGGAGAGAGTGGGAGACAGGGGGAGAGAGTGGGAGACAGGGGGAGAGAGTGGGAGACAGGGGGAGAGAGTGGGAGACAGGGGGAGAGAGTGGGAGACAGGGGGAGAGAGTGGGAGACAGGGGGAGAGAGTGGGAGACAGGGGGAGAGAGTGGGAGACAGGGGGAGAGAGTGGGAGACAGGGGGAGAGAGTGGGAGACAGGGGGAGAGAGTGGGAGACAGGGGGAAGAGAGTGGGAGACAGGGGGAGAGAGTGGGAGACAGGGGGAGAGAGTGGGAGACAGGGGGAGAGAGTGGGAGACAGGGGGAGAGAGTGGGAGACAGGGGGAGAGAGTGGGAGACAGGGGGAGAGAGTGGGAGACAGGGGGAGAGAGTGGGAGACAGGGGGAGAGAGTGGGAGACAGGGGGAGAGAGTGGGAGACAGGGGGAGAGAGTGGGAGACAGGGGGAGAGAGTGGGAGACAGGGCGAGAGAGTGGGAGACAGGGGGAGAGAGTGGGAGACAGGGGGAGAGAGTGGGAGACAGGGGGAGAGAGTGGGAGACAGGGGGAGAGAGTGGGAGACAGGGGGAGAGAGTGGGAGACAGGGGGAGAGAGTGGGAGACAGGGGGAGAGAGTGGGAGACAGGGGGAGAGAGTGGGAGACAGGGGGAGAGAGAGGGAGACAGGGGGAGAGAGTGAGAGACAGGGGGAGAGAGTGAGAGACAGTGGGAGAGAATGAGAGACAGGGGGAGAGAGAGGGAGACAGGGAAGAGAGTGAGAGACAGGGGGAGATAGCGAGAGACAGAGGGAGAGAGTGAGAGACAGAGGGAGAGCGTGTGAGACAGAGGGCGAGAGTGAGAGACAGAGCGAGAGAGTGAGAGACAGTGGAAGAGAATGAGAGACAGGGGGAGAGAGTGGGAGACAGGGGGAGAGAGCGGGAGACAGGGGGAGAGAATGGGAGACAGGGGGAGAGAGTGGGAGACAGGGAGAGAGAGTGGGAGACAGGGAGAGAGAGTGGGAGACAGGGAGAGAGAGTGGGAGACAGGAGGAGAGAGTGGGAGACAGGAGGAGAGAGTGGGAGACAGGGGGAGGGAGTGGGATACAGGGAGAGATAGTGGGAGACATGGGGAGAGAGGGGGAGAGAGGAGGAGACAGGGGGAGAGTGCGAGACAGGGGCAGAGAGTGGGAGACGGGGAGAGAGTGAGAAACAGCGGAGAGAGTGTGAGCCAGGGGGAGAGAGTGAGAGCCAGGGGGAGAGAGTGGGAGACAGGGGGAAGAGAGTGGGAGACAGGGGGAGAGAGTGGGAGCCAGGGGGAGCCAGGGGGAGAGAGTGGGAGCCAGGGGGAGAGAGTGTTAGCCAGGGGGAGAGGGTGAGAGCCAGGGGGAGAGTGAGAGCCAGGGGGAGAGAGTGAGAGCCAGGGGGAGAGAGAGAGACAGAGAGGGGCGGAGAGAGTGAGGGAGAGTGAGAGACAGGGGAAGAGAGTGGGAGAGAGGGGGATAGGGGGGGGAGACAGGGGGAGAGAGTGGGAAACAGTGGGAGGGATTGGTAGAGAGTAGGATAGAGTGCGAGAGTGTGGGAGACAGGGGGAGAGAGTGGGAGACAGGGGCAGAGAGTGGGAGACGGGGGAGAGTGGGAGACGGGGAGAGAGTGGGAGAGTGTGGGAGACAGGGGGAGAGAGTGGGAGACAGGGGAGAGAGTGGGAGACAGCGGGAGAGAGTGGGAGACAGGGGGAAAGAGTGGGTGACAGGGGGAGACAGTGGGAGACAGGGGGAGTGAGTGGGAGACAGGGGAGAGAGAGGGAGACAGGGAAAGATAGTAGGAGACACAGGGAGAGAGGGGGAGAGTGTGGTAGAGAGGCGGAGGAGGCGGAGAGAGGGGGAGAGAGTGGGAGACAGTGGGAGGGATTGGTAGAGAGTAGGATAGAGTGCGAGAGTGTGGGAGACAGGGGGAGAGAGTGGGAGACAGGGGGAGAGAGTGGGAGACAGGGGGAGAGTGGGAGAGTATGGGAGACAGGTGGAGAGAGTGGGAGACAGGGGAGAGAGTGGAAGACAGGGGGAGAGAGTGGGAGACAGGGGGAGAGAGTGGGAGACAGGGGAGAGAGTGGGAGCCAGTGGGAGAGAGTGGGAGACAGGGGGAGAGAGTGGAAGCCAGGGGGAGGGAGTGTGAGCCAGGGGTAGAGAGTTAGAGCCAGGGGAAGAGAGTGAGAGCCAGGGAGAGGGTGAGAGCCAGGGGGAGAGTGAGAGAGCCAGGGGGAGAGAGAGAGACAGAGAGGGGCGGAGAGAGTGAGGGAGAGTGAGAGACAGGGGAAGAGAGTGGGAGAGAGGGTGAAAGGGGGGGGGGGAGACAGGGGGAGAGAGTGGGAGACAGTGGGAGGGATTGGTAGAGAGTTGGATAGAGTGCGAGAGTGTGGGAGACAGGGGGAGAGAGTGGGAGACAGGGGGAGAGAGTGGGAGACAGGGGGAGAGTGGGAGACGGGGAGAGAGTGGGAGAGTGTGGGAGACAGGGGGAGAGAGTGGGAGACAGGGGAGAGAGTGGGAGACAGGGAAAGATAGTAGGAGACACAGGGAGAGAGGGGGAGAGTGTGGTAGAGAGGCGGAGCGAGGGGGAGACAGGGGAGAGTGGGAGAGAGTGGGAGACAGAGGGAGAGATTGGGAGACAGGGGAGAGAGTGGGAGACAGGGGGAGAGAGTGGGAGACAGGTGGAGAGAGTGGGAGACAGGGGGAGAGAGTGGGAGACAGGGGGAGAGAGTGGGAGACAGGGGGAGAGAGTGGGAGACAGGGGGAGAGAGTGGGAGACAGGGGGAGAGAGTGGGAGACAGGGGGAGAGAGTGGGAGACAGGGGGAGAGAGTGGGAGACAGGGGGAGAGAGTGGGAGACAGGGGGAGAGAGTGGGAGACAGGGGGAGAGAGTGGGAGACAGGGGGAGAGAGTGGGAGACAGGGGGAGAGAGTGGGAGACGGGGGAGAGTGGGAGACGGGGAGAGAGTGGGAGACAGGGGGAGAGAGTGGGAGACAGGGGGAGAGAGTGCGGGACAGGGGGAGAGAGTGGGAGACAGGGGGAGAGAGTGGGAGACAGGGGGAGAGAGTGGGAGACAGGGGGAGAGAGTGGGAGACAGGGGGAGAGAGTGGGAGACAGGGGGAGAGAGTGGGAGACAGGGGGAGAGAGTGGGAGACAGGGGGAGAGAGTGGGAGACAGGGGGAGAGAGTGGGAGACAGGGGGAGAGAGTGGGAGACAGGGGAGAGAATGGGAGACAGGGGGAGAGAGTGGGAGACAGGGGGAGAGAGTGGGAGACAGGGGGAGAGAGTGGGAGACAGGGGGAGAGAGTGGGAGACAGGGGGAGAGAGTGGGAGACAGGAGGAGAGAGTGGGAGACAGGGGGAGAGAGTGGGAGACAGGGGGAGAGAGTGGGAGACAGGGGGAGAGAGTGGGAGACAGGGGGAGAGAGTGGGAGACAGGGGGAGAGAGTGGGAGACAGGGGGAGAGAGTGGGAGACAGGGGGAGAGAGTGGGAGACAGGGGGAGAGAGTGGGAGACAGGGGGAGAGAGTGGGAGACAGGGGGAGAGAGTGGGAGACAGGGGGAGAGAGTGGGAGACAGGGGGAGAGAGTGGGAGACAGGGGGAGAGAGTGGGAGACAGGGGGAGAGAGTGGGAGACAGGGGGAGAGAGTGGGAGACAGGGGGAGAGAGTGGGAGACAGGGGGAGAGAGTGGGAGACAGGGGGAGAGAGTGGGAGACAGGGGGAGAGAGTGGGAGACAGGGGGAGAGAGTGGGAGACAGGGGGAGAGAGTGGGAGACAGGGGGAGAGAGTGGGAGACAGGGGGAGAGAGAGGGAGACAGGGGGAGAGAGTGAGAGACAGGGGGAGAGAGTGAGAGACAGTGGGAGAGAATGAGAGACAGGGGGAGAGAGAGGGAGACAGGGAAGAGAGTGAGAGACAGGGGGAGATAGCGAGAGACAGAGGGAGAGAGTGAGAGACAGAGGGAGAGCGTGTGAGACAGAGGGCGAGAGTGAGAGACAGAGCGAGAGAGTGAGAGACAGTGGAAGAGAATGAGAGACAGGGGGGAGAGAGTGGGAGACAGGGGGAGAGAGCGGGAGACAGGGGGAGAGAATGGGAGACAGGGGGAGAGAGTGGGAGACAGGGAGAGAGAGTGGGAGACAGGGAGAGAGAGTGGGAGACAGGAGGAGAGAGTGGGAGACAGGAGGAGAGAGTGGGAGACAGGGGGAGGGAGTGGGATACAGGGAGAGATAGTGGGAGACAGGGGGAGAGAGTGGAAGCCAGGGGAAGAGAGTGAGAGCCAGGGAGAGGGTGAGAGCCAGGGGGAGAGTGAGAGAGCCAGGGGAGAGAGAGAGACAGAGAGGGGCGGAGAGAGTGAGGGAGAGTGAGAGACAGGGGAAGAGAGTGGGAGAGAGGGTGAAAGGGGGGGGGGGAGACAGGGGGAGAGAGTGGGAGACAGTGGGAGGGATTGGTAGAGAGTTGGATAGAGTGCGAGAGTGTGGGAGACAGGGGGAGAGAGTGGGAGACAGGGGGAGAGAGTGGGAGACAGGGGGAGAGTGGGAGACGGGGAGAGAGTGGGAGAGTGTGGGAGACAGGGGGAGAGAGTGGGAGACAGGGGAGAGAGTGGGAGACAGGGAAAGATAGTAGGAGACACAGGGAGAGAGGGGGAGAGTGTGGTAGAGAGGCGGAGCGAGGGGGAGACAGGGGAGAGTGGGAGAGAGTGGGAGACAGAGGGAGAGATTGGGAGACAGGGGAGAGAGTGGGAGACAGGGGGAGAGAGTGGGAGACAGGTGGAGAGAGTGGGAGACAGGGGGAGAGAGTGGGAGACAGGGGGAGAGAGTGCGGGACAGGGGGAGAGAGTGGGAGACAGGGGGAGAGAGTGGGAGACAGGGGGAGAGAGTGGGAGACAGGGGGAGAGAGTGGGAGACAGGGGGAGAGAGTGGGAGACAGGGGGAGAGAGTGGGAGACAGGGGGAGAGAGTGGGAGACAGGGGGAGAGAGTGGGAGACAGGGGGAGAGAGTGGGAGACGGGGGAGAGTGGGAGACGGGGAGAGAGTGGGAGACAGGGGGAGAGAGTGGGAGACAGGGGGAGAGAGTGCGGGACAGGGGGAGAGAGTGGGAGACAGGGGGAGAGAGTGGGAGACAGGGGGAGAGAGTGGGAGACAGGGGGAGAGAGTGGGAGACAGGGGGAGAGAGTGGGAGACAGGGGGAGAGAGTGGGAGACAGGGGGAGAGAGTGGGAGACAGGGGGAGAGAGTGGGAGACAGGGGGAGAGAGTGGGAGACAGGGGGAGAGAGTGGGAGACAGGGGGAGAGAGTGGGAGACAGGGGAGAGAGTGGGAGACAGGGGGAGAGAGTGGGAGACAGGGGGAGAGAGTGGGAGACAGGGGGAGAGAGTGGGAGACAGGGGGAGAGAGTGGGAGACAGGGGGAGAGAGTGGGAGACAGGGGGAGAGAGTGGGAGACAGGGGGAGAGAGTGGGAGACAGGAGGAGAGAGTGGGAGACAGGGGGAGAGAGTGGGAGACAGGGGGAGAGAGTGGGAGACAGGGGGAGAGAGTGGGAGACAGGGGGAGAGAGTGGGAGACAGGGGGAGAGAGTGGGAGACAGGGGGAGAGAGTGGGAGACAGGGGGAGAGAGTGGGAGACAGGGGGAGAGAGTGGGAGACAGGGGGAGAGAGTGGGAGACAGGGGGAGAGAGTGGGAGACAGGGGGAGAGAGTGGGAGACAGGGGGAGAGAGTGGGAGACAGGGGGAGAGAGTGGGAGACAGGGGGAGAGAGTGGGAGACAGGGGGAGAGAGTGGGAGACAGGGGGAGAGAGTGGGAGACAGGGGGAGAGAGTGGGAGACAGGGGGAGAGAGTGGGAGACAGGGGGAGAGAGTGGGAGACAGGGGGAGAGAGAGGGAGACAGGGGGAGAGAGTGAGAGACAGGGGGAGAGAGTGAGAGACAGTGGGAGAGAATGAGAGACAGGGGGAGAGAGAGGGAGACAGGGAAGAGAGTGAGAGACAGGGGGAGATAGCGAGAGACAGAGGGAGAGAGTGAGAGACAGAGGGAGAGCGTGTGAGACAGAGGGCGAGAGTGAGAGACAGAGCGAGAGAGTGAGAGACAGTGGAAGAGAATGAGAGACAGGGGGAGAGAGTGGGAGACAGGGGGAGAGAGCGGGAGACAGGGGGAGAGAATGGGAGACAGGGGGAGAGAGTGGGAGACAGGGAGAGAGAGTGGGAGACAGGGAGAGAGAGTGGGAGACAGGGAGAGAGAGTGGGAGACAGGAGGAGAGAGTGGGAGACAGGAGGAGAGAGTGGGAGACAGGGGGAGGGAGTGGGATACAGGGAGAGATAGTGGGAGACATGGGGAGAGAGGGGGAGAGAGGAGGAGACAGGGGGAGAGTGCGAGACAGGGGCAGAGAGTGGGAGACGGGGAGAGAGTGAGAAACAGCGGAGAGAGTGTGAGCCAGGGGGAGAGAGTGAGAGCCAGGGGGAGAGAGTGGGAGACAGGGGGAAGAGAGTGGGAGACAGGGGGAGAGAGTGGGAGCCAGGGGGAGCCAGGGGGAGAGAGTGGGAGCCAGGGGGAGAGAGTGTTAGCCAGGGGGAGAGGGTGAGAGCCAGGGGGAGAGTGAGAGCCAGGGGGAGAGAGTGAGAGCCAGGGGGAGAGAGAGAGACAGAGAGGGGCGGAGAGAGTGAGGGAGAGTGAGAGACAGGGGAAGAGAGTGGGAGAGAGGGGGATAGGGGGGGGAGACAGGGGGAGAGAGTGGGAAACAGTGGGAGGGATTGGTAGAGAGTAGGATAGAGTGCGAGAGTGTGGGAGACAGGGGGAGAGAGTGGGAGACAGGGGCAGAGAGTGGGAGACGGGGGAGAGTGGGAGACGGGGAGAGAGTGGGAGAGTGTGGGAGACAGGGGGAGAGAGTGGGAGACAGGGGAGAGAGTGGGAGACAGGGGGAGAGAGTGGGAGACAGGGGGAAAGAGTGGGTGACAGGGGGAGACAGTGGGAGACAGGGGGAGTGAGTGGGAGACAGGGGAGAGAGAGGGAGACAGGGAAAGATAGTAGGAGACACAGGGAGAGAGGGGGAGAGTGTGGTAGAGAGGCGGAGGAGGCGGAGAGAGGGGGAGAGAGTGGGAGACAGTGGGAGGGATTGGTAGAGAGTAGGATAGAGTGCGAGAGTGTGGGAGACAGGGGGAGAGAGTGGGAGACAGGGGGAGAGAGTGGGAGACAGGGGGAGAGTGGGAGAGTATGGGAGACAGGTGGAGAGAGTGGGAGACAGGGGAGAGAGTGGAAGACAGGGGGAGAGAGTGGGAGACAGGGGGAGAGAGTGGGAGACAGGGGAGAGAGTGGGAGCCAGGGGGAGAGAGTGGGAGACAGGGGGAGAGAGTGGAAGCCAGGGGGAGGGAGTGTGAGCCAGGGGTAGAGAGTTAGAGCCAGGGGAAGAGAGTGAGAGCCAGGGAGAGGGTGAGAGCCAGGGGGAGAGTGAGAGAGCCAGGGGGAGAGAGAGAGACAGAGAGGGGCGGAGAGAGTGAGGGAGAGTGAGAGACAGGGGAAGAGAGTGGGAGAGAGGGTGAAAGGGGGGGGGGGGAGACAGGGGGAGAGAGTGGGAGACAGTGGGAGGGATTGGTAGAGAGTTGGATAGAGTGCGAGAGTGTGGGAGACAGGGGGAGAGAGTGGGAGACAGGGGGAGAGAGTGGGAGACAGGGGGAGAGTGGGAGACGGGGAGAGAGTGGGAGAGTGTGGGAGACAGGGGGAGAGAGTGGGAGACAGGGGAGAGAGTGGGAGACAGGGAAAGATAGTAGGAGACACAGGGAGAGAGGGGGAGAGTGTGGTAGAGAGGCGGAGCGAGGGGGAGACAGGGGAGAGTGGGAGAGAGTGGGAGACAGAGGGAGAGATTGGGAGACAGGGGAGAGAGTGGGAGACAGGGGGAGAGAGTGGGAGACAGGTGGAGAGAGTGGGAGACAGGGGGAGAGAGTGGGAGACAGGGGGAGAGAGTGCGGGACAGGGGGAGAGAGTGGGAGACAGGGGGAGAGAGTGGGAGACAGGGGGAGAGAGTGGGAGACAGGGGGAGAGAGTGGGAGACAGGGGGAGAGAGTGGGAGACAGGGGAGAGAGTGGGAGACAGGGGGAGAGAGTGGGAGACAGGGGGAGAGAGTGGGAGACAGGGGGAGAGAGTGGGAGACAGGGGGAGAGA
This sequence comes from Pristiophorus japonicus, assembly GCF_044704955.1. Taxonomy (NCBI): domain Eukaryota; kingdom Metazoa; phylum Chordata; class Chondrichthyes; family Pristiophoridae; genus Pristiophorus; species Pristiophorus japonicus. The sequence goes on along the minus strand of NW_027253061.1, from coordinate 8,675 downwards.
GTGGGAGACAGGGGAGAGAATGGGAGACAGGGGAGAGAATGGGAGACAGGGGGAGAGAGTGGGAGACAGGGGGAGAGAGTGGGAGACAGGGGGAGAGAGTGGGAGACAGGGGGAGAGAGTGGGAGACAGGGGGAGAGAGTGGGAGACAGGAGGAGAGAGTGGGAGACAGGGGGAGAGAGTGGGAGACAGGGGAGAGAGTGGGAGACAGGGGGAGAGAGTGGGAGACAGGGGGAGAGAGTGGGAGACAGGGGGAGAGAGTGGGAGACAGGGGGAGAGAGTGGGAGACAGGGGGAGAGAGTGGGAGACAGGGGGAGAGAGTGGGAGACAGGGGGAGAGAGTGGGAGACAGGGGGAGAGAGTGGGAGACAGGGGGAGAGAGTGGGAGACAGGGGGAGAGAGTGGGAGAAAGGGGGAGAGAGTGGGAGACAGGGGGAGAGAGTGGGAGACAGGGGGAGAGAGTGGGAGACAGGGGGAGAGAGTGGGAGACAGGGGGAGAGAGTGGGAGACAGGGGAGAGAGTGGGAGACAGGGGGAGAGAGTGGGAGACAGGGGGAGAGAGTGGGAGACAGGGGCAGAGAGAGGGAGACAGGGGGAGAGAGTGAGAGACAGGGGGAGAGAGTGAGAGACAGTGGGAGAGAATGAGAGACAGGGGGAGAGAGAGGGAGACAGGGAAGAGAGTGAGAGACAGGGGGAGATAGCGAGAGACAGAGGGAGAGAGTGAGAGACAGAGGGAGAGCGTGTGAGACAGAGGGCGAGAGTGAGAGACAGAGCGAGAGAGTGAGAGACAGTGGAAGAGAATGAGAGACAGGGGGAGAGAGTGGGAGACAGGGGGAGAGAGTGGGAGACAGGGGGAGAGAATGGGAGACAGGGGGAGAGAGTGGGAGACAGGGAGAGAGAGTGGGAGACAGGGAGAGAGAGTGGGAGACAGGGAGAGAGAGTGGGAGACAGGAGGAGAGAGTGGGAGACAGGAGGAGAGAGTGGGAGACAGGGGGAAGGAGTGGGATACAGGGAGAGATAGTGGGAGACATGGGGAGAGAGGGGGAGAGAGGAGGAGACAGGGGGAGAGTGCGAGACAGGGGCAGAGAGTGGGAGACGGGGAGAGAGTGAGAAACAGCGGAGAGAGTGTGAGCCAGGGGGAGAGAGTGAGAGCCAGGGGGAGAGAGTGGGAGACAGGGGGAAGAGAGTGGGAGACAGGGGGAGAGAGTGGGAGCCAGGGGGAGCCAGGGGGAGAGAGTGGGAGCCAGGGGGAGAGAGTGTTAGCCAGGGGGAGAGGGTGAGAGCCAGGGGGAGAGTGAGAGCCAGGGGGAGAGAGTGAGAGCCAGGGGGAGAGAGAGAGACAGAGAGGGGCGGAGAGAGTGAGGGAGAGTGAGAGACAGGGGAAGAGAGTGGGAGAGAGGGGGATAGGGGGGGGAGACAGGGGGAGAGAGTGGGAAACAGTGGGAGGGATTGGTAGAGAGTAGGATAGAGTGCGAGAGTGTGGGAGACAGGGGGAGAGAGTGGGAGACAGGGGCAGAGAGTGGGAGACGGGGGAGAGTGGGAGACGGGGAGAGAGTGGGAGAGTGTGGGAGACAGGGGGAGAGAGTGGGAGACAGGGGAGAGAGTGGGAGACAGGGGGAGAGAGTGGGAGACAGGGGGAAAGAGTGGGTGACAGGGGGAGACAGTGGGAGACAGGGGGAGTGAGTGGGAGACAGGGGAGAGAGAGGGAGACAGGGAAAGATAGTAGGAGACACAGGGAGAGAGGGGGAGAGTGTGGTAGAGAGGCGGAGGAGGCGGAGAGAGGGGGAGAGAGTGGGAGACAGTGGGAGGGATTGGTAGAGAGTAGGATAGAGTGCGAGAGTGTGGGAGACAGGGGGAGAGAGTGGGAGACAGGGGGAGAGAGTGGGAGACAGGGGGAGAGTGGGAGAGTATGGGAGACAGGTGGAGAGAGTGGGAGACAGGGGAGAGAGTGGAAGACAGGGGGAGAGAGTGGGAGACAGGGGGAGAGAGTGGGAGACAGGGGAGAGAGTGGGAGCCAGGGGGAGAGAGTGGGAGACAGGGGGAGAGAGTGGAAGCCAGGGGGAGAGAGTGTGAGCCAGGGGTAGAGAGTTAGAGCCAGGGGAAGAGAGTGAGAGCCAGGGAGAGGGTGAGAGCCAGGGGGAGAGTGAGAGAGCCAGGGGGAGAGAGAGAGACAGAGAGGGGCGGAGAGAGTGAGGGAGAGTGAGAGACAGGGGAAGAGAGTGGGAGAGAGGGTGAAAGGGGGGGGGGAGACAGGGGGAGAGAGTGGGAGACAGTGGGAGGGATTGGTAGAGAGTTGGATAGAGTGCGAGAGTGTGGGAGACAGGGGGAGAGAGTGGGAGACAGGGGGAGAGAGTGGGAGACAGGGGGAGAGTGGGAGACGGGGAGAGAGTGGGAGAGTGTGGGAGACAGGGGGAGAGAGTGGGAGACAGGGGAGAGAGTGGGAGACAGGGAAAGATAGTAGGAGACACAGGGAGAGAGGGGGAGAGTGTGGTAGAGAGGCGGAGCGAGGGGGAGACAGGGGAGAGTGGGAGAGAGTGGGAGACAGAGGGAGAGATTGGGAGACAGGGGAGAGAGTGGGAGACAGGGGGAGAGAGTGGGAGACAGGTGGAGAGAGTGGGAGACAGGGGGAGAGAGTGGGAGACAGGGGGAGAGAGTGGGAGACAGGGGGAGAGAGTGCGGGACAGGGGGAGAGAGTGGGAGACAGGGGGAGAGAGTGGGAGACAGGGGGAGAGAGTGGGAGACAGGGGGAGAGAGTGGGAGACAGGGGGAGAGAGTGGGAGACAGGGGGAGAGAGTGGGAGACAGGGGGAGACAGGGGGAGAGAGTGGGAGACAGGGGGAGAGAGTGGGAGACAGGGGGAGAGAGTGGGAGACAGGGGGAGAGAGTGGGAGACAGGGGGAGAGACTGGGAGACAGGGGGAGAGACTGGGAGACAGGGGGAGAGAGTGGGAGACAGGGGGAGAGAGTGGGAGCCAGGGGGAGAGAGTGTTAGCCAGGGGGAGAGGGTGAGAGCCAGGGGGAGAGTGAGAGCCAGGGGGAGAGAGTGAGAGCCAGGGGGAGAGAGAGAGACAGAGAGGTGCGGAGAGAGTGAGTGAGAGTGAGAGACAGGGGAAGAGAGTGGGAGAGAGGGGGATAGGGGGGGGAGACAGGGGGAGAGAGTGGGAGACAGTGGGAGGGATTGGTAGAGAGTAGGATAGAGTGCGAGAGTGTGGGAGACAGGGGGAGAGAGTGGGAGACAGGGGCAGAGAGTGGGAGACGGGGGAGAGTGGAAGACGGGGAGAGAGTGGGAGAGTGTGGGAGACAGGGGGAGAGAGTGGGAGACAGGGGAGTGGGAGACAGGGGAGAGAGTGGGAGACAGGGGGAGAGAGTGGGAGACAGGGGGAAAGAGTGGGTGACAGGGGGAGACAGTGGGAGACAGGGGGAGTGAGTGGGAGACAGGGGAGAGAGAGGGAGACAGGGAAAGATAGTAGGAGACACAGGGAGAGAGGGGGAGAGTGTGGTAGAGAGGCGGAGAGAGGCGGAGAGAGGGGGAGAGAGTGGGAGACAGTGGGAGGGATTGGTAGAGAGTAGGATAGAGTGCGAGAGTGTGGGAGACAGGGGGAGAGAGTGGGAGACAGGGGGAGAGAGTGGGAGACAGGGGGAGAGAGTGGGAGACAGGGGGAGAGAGTGGGAGACAGGGGGAGAGAGTGGGAGACAGGGGGAGAGTGGGAGACAGGGGGAGAGTGGGAGAGTGTGGGAGACAGGTGGAGAGAGTGGGAGACAGGGGAGAGAGTGGAAGACAGGGGGAGAGAGTGGGAGACAGGGGGAGAGAGTGGGAGACAGGGGGAGAGAGTGGGAGACAGGGGGAGAGAGTGGGAGACAGGGGGAGAGAGTGGGAGACAGGGGGAGAGAGTGGGAGACAGGGGGAGAGAGTGGAAGCCAGGGGGAGAGAGTGTGAGCCAGGGGTAGAGAGTAAGAGCCAGGGGTAGAGAGTGAGAGCCAGGGGGAGAGAGAGACGGGGGGAGAGGGTGAGAGCCAGGGGGAGAGTGAGAGAGCCAGGGGGAGAGAGAGAGACAGAGAGGGGCGGAGAGAGTGAGGGAGAGTGAGAGACAGGGGAAGAGAGTGGGAGAGAGGGTGAAAGGGGGGGGGGAGACAGGGGGAGAGAGTGGGAGACAGTGGGAGGGATTGGTAGAGAGTTGGATAGAGTGCGAGAGTGTTGGAGACAGGGGGAGAGAGTGGGAGACAGGGGGAGAGAGTGGGAGACAGGGGGAGAGAGTGGGAGACAGGGGGAGAGAGTGGGAGCCAGGGGGAGAGTGGGAGACGGGGAGAGAGTGGGAGAGTGTGGGAGACAGGGGGAGAGAGTGGGAGACAGGGGGAGAGAGTGGGAGACAGGGGGAAAGAGTGGGTGACAGAGGGAGACAGTGGGAGACAGGGGGAGTGAGTGGGAGACAGGGGAGAGAGAGGGAGACAGGGAAAGATAGTAGGAGACACAGGGAGAGAGGGGGAGAGTGTGGTAGAGAGGCGGAGCGAGGAGGAGACAGGGGAGAGTGGGAGAGAGTGGGAGACAGAGGGAGAGATTGGGAGACAGGGGGAGAGAGTGGGAGACAGGGGGAGAGAGTGGGAGACAGGTGGAGAGAGTGGGAGACAGGGGGAGAGAGTGGGAGACAGGTGGAGAGAGTGGGAGACAGGGGGAGAGAGTGGGAGACAGGGGGAGAGAGTGCGGGACAGGGGGAGAGAGTGCGGGACAGGGGGAGAGAGTGCGGGACAGGGGGAGAGAGTGGGAGACAGGGGGAGAGAGTGGGAGACAGGGGGAGAGAGTGGGAGACAGGGGGAGAGAGTGGGAGACAGGGGGAGAGAGTGGGAGACAGGGGGAGAGAGTGGGAGACAGGGGGAGAGAGTGGGAGACAGGGGGAGAGAGTGGGAGACAGGGGGAGAGAGTGGGAGACAGGGGGAGAGAGTGGGAGACAGGGGGAGAGAGTGGGAGACAGGGGGAGAGAGTGGGAGACAGGGGGAGAGAGTGGGAGACAGGGGGAGAGAGTGGGAGACAGGGGGAGAGAGTGGGAGACAGTGGGAGAGAGTGGGAGAGAGTGGGAGACAGGGGGAGAGAGTGGGAGACAGGGGGAGAGGGTGGGAGACAGGGGGAGAGAGTGGGAGACAGGGGGAGAGAGTGGGAGACAGGGGGAGAGAGTGGGAGACAGGGGGAGAGAGTGGGAGACAGGGGGAGAGAGTGGGAGACAGGGGGAGAGAGTGGGAGACAGGGGGAGAGAGTGGGAGACAGGGGGAGAGAGTGGGAGACAGGGGGAGAGAGTGGGAGACAGGGGGAGAGAGTGGGAGACAGGGGGAGAGAGTGGGAGACAGGGGGAGAGAGTGGGAGACAGGGGGAGAGAGTGGGAGACAGGGGGAGAGAGTGGGAGACAGGGGGAGAGAGTGGGAGACAGGGGGAGAGAGTGGGAGACAGGGGGAGAGTGTGGGAGACAGGGGGAGAGAGTGGGAGACAGGGGGAGAGAGTGGGAGACAGGGGGAGAGAGTGGGAGACAGGGGCAGAGAGTGGGAGACAGGGGGAGAGAGTGGGAGACAGGGGGAGAGAGTGGGAGACAGGGGGAGAGAGTGGGAGACAGGGGGAGAGAGTGGGAGACAGGGGGAGAGAGTGGGAGACAGGGGGAGAGAGTGGGAGACAGGGGGAGAGAGTGGGAGACAGGGGGAGAGAGTGGGAGACAGGGGGAGAGAGTGGGAGACAGGGGGAGAGAGTGGGAGACACGGGGAGAGAGTGAGAAACATGGGTGAGAGTGGGAGCCAGGGGGAGAGAGTGTGAGCCAGGGGGAGAGAGTGAGAGCCAGGGGGAGAGAGTGAGAGCCAGGGGGAGAGAGTGAGAACCAGGGGGAGAGAGTGAGAGCCAGGGGGAGAGAGTGAGAGCCAGGGGGAGAGAGTGAGAGACAGGGGGAGAGAGTGAGAGCCAGGGGGAAGAGAGTGAGAGCCAGGGGGAGAGAGTGAGAGCCAGGGGGAGAGAGTGAGAGCCAGGGGGAGAGAGTGAGAGCCAGGGGGAGAGAGTGAGAGACAGGGGGAGAGAGTGAGAGCCAAGGGGGAGAGAGTGAGAGCCAAGGGGGAGAGAGTGAGAGCCAGGGGGAGAGAGTGAGAGCCAGGGGGAGAGAGTGAAAGCCAGGGGGAGAGAGAGAGAGAGGGGGGGGAGAGAGTGAGGGAGAGTGAGAGACAGGGGGAGAGAGTGGGAGACAGGGGGAGGGATTGGTAGAGAGTAGGATAGAGTGGGAGAGTGTGGGAGAGTGTGGGAGACAGGGGGAGAGAGTGGGAGACAGGGGTAGAGAGTGAGAGAGTGTGGGAGACAGGGAGAAGAGAGTGGGAGACAGGGGAGAGAGTGGGAGACAGGGGAGAGAGGGGAGAGAGGGGAGAGAGTGGGAGACCGGGGGAGAGAGTGGGAGACAGGGGGAGAGAGTGGGAGACAGGGGGAGAGAGTGGGAGACAGGGGGAGAGAGTGGGAGACAGGGGGAGAGAGTGGGAGACAGGGGGAGACAGTGGGAGACAGGGGGAGTGAGTGGGAGACAGGGGAGAGAGAAGTAGACAGGGGAGAGAGAGGGAGACAGGGGAGACAGAGGGAGAAAGGGGGAGAGAGACGGAGAGAGGGGGAGAGAGAGAGAGCCAGGGGGAGTGAGTGGGAGCCAGGGTAGAGAGTGGGAGCCAGGGGGAGAGAGTGGGAGACAGGGGGAGAGAGTGGGAGACAGGGGGAGAGAGTGGGAGACAGGGGGAGAGAGTGGGAGACAGGGGGAGAGAGTGGGAGACAGGGGGAGAGAGTGGGAGACAGGGGGAGAGAGTGGGAGACAGGGGGAGAGAGTGGGAGACAGGGGGAGAGAGTGGGAGACAGGTGGAGAGAGTGGGAGACAGGGGGAGAGAGTGGGAGACAGGGGGAGAGAGTGGGAGACAGGGGGAGAGAGTGGGAGACAGGGGGAGAGAGTGGGAGACAGGGGGAGAGAGTGGGAGACAGGGGGAGAGAGTGGGAGACAGGGGGAGAGAGTGGGAGACAGGGGGAGAGAGAGGGAGACAGGGGGAGAGAGTGAGAGACAGGGGGAGAGAGTGAGAGACAGTGGGAGAGAATGAGAGACAGGGGGAGAGAGAGGGAGACAGGGAAGAGAGTGAGAGACAGGGGGAGATAGCGAGAGACAGAGGGAGAGAGTGAGAGACAGAGGGAGAGCGTGTGAGACAGAGGGCGAGAGTGAGAGACAGAGCGAGAGAGTGAGAGACAGTGGAAGAGAATGAGAGACAGGGGGAGAGAGTGGGAGACAGGGGGAGAGAGTGGGAGACAGGGGGAGAGAATGGGAGACAGGGGGAGAGAGTGGGAGACAGGGAGAGAGAGTGGGAGACAGGGAGAGAGAGTGGGAGACAGGAGGAGAGAGTGGGAGACAGGAGGAGAGAGTGGGAGACAGGGGGAGGGAGTGGGATACAGGGAGAGATAGTGGGAGACATGGGGAGAGAGGGGGAGAGAGGAGGAGACAGGGGGAGAGTGCGAGACAGGGGCAGAGAGTGGGAGACGGGGAGAGAGTGAGAAACAGCGGAGAGAGTGTGAGCCAGGGGGAGAGAGTGAGAGCCAGGGGGAGAGAGTGGGAGACAGGGGGAAGAGAGTGGGAGACAGGGGGAGAGAGTGGGAGCCAGGGGGAGCCAGGGGGAGAGAGTGGGAGCCAGGGGGAGAGAGTGTTAGCCAGGGGGAGAGGGTGAGAGCCAGGGGGAGAGTGAGAGCCAGGGGGAGAGAGTGAGAGCCAGGGGGAGAGAGAGAGACAGAGAGGGGCGGAGAGAGTGAGGGAGAGTGAGAGACAGGGGAAGAGAGTGGGAGAGAGGGGGATAGGGGGGGGAGACAGGGGGAGAGAGTGAGAAACAGTGGGAGGGATTGGTAGAGAGTAGGATAGAGTGCGAGAGTGTGGGAGACAGGGGGAGAGTGTGGGAGACAGGGGGAGAGAGTGGGAGACAGGGGCAGAGAGTGGGAGACGGGGGAGAGTGGGAGACGGGGAGAGAGTGGGAGAGTGTGGGAGACAGGGGGAGAGAGTGGGAGACAGGGGAGAGAGTGGGAGACAGGGGGAGAGAGTGGGAGACAGGGGGAAAGAGTGGGTGACAGGGGGAGACAGTGGGAGACAGGGGGAGTGAGTGGGAGACAGGGGAGAGAGAGGGAGACAGGGAAAGATAGTAGGAGACACAGGGAGAGAGGGGGAGAGTGTGGTAGAGAGGCGGAGGAGGCGGAGAGAGGGGGAGAGAGTGGGAGACAGTGGGAGGGATTGGTAGAGAGTAGGATAGAGTGCGAGAGTGTGGGAGAAAGGGGGAGAGAGTGGGAGACAGGGGGAGAGAGTGGGAGACAGGGGGAGAGTGGGAGAGTATGGGAGACAGGTGGAGAGAGTGGGAGACAGGGGAGAGAGTGGAAGACAGGGGAGAGAGTGGAAGACAGGGGGAGAGAGTGGAAGCCAGGGGGAGAGAGTGTGAGCCAGGGGTAGAGAGTTAGAGCCAGGGGAAGAGAGTGAGAGCCAGGGAGAGGGTGAGAGCCAGGGGGAGAGTGAGAGAGCCAGGGGGAGAGAGAGAGACAGAGAGGGGCGGAGAGAGTGAGGGAGAGTGAGACACAGGGGAAGAGAGTGGGAGAGAGGGTGAAAGGGGGGGGGGAGACAGGGGGAGAGAGTGGGAGACAGTGGGAGGGATTGGTAGAGAGTTGGATAG